>NW_019671926.1:759646-880095 GCF_002708625.1 Rhizopus microsporus ATCC 52813 | reverse complement strand
AAAGCTGTCGTAGTTGTCAATAAGTAAAGTAGTCATTGAGCTGCGTGAAAAAAAAAGAAAAAGCCAAAAAAAGGGATTAATCAATTAAAATGAGTCACACTGACACAAATAAAAATACAGGACAAAGGCACACAGAAACAGATAAAAAACATTTTAATAGCTAGTTGCTTGGACTAGTTCCAATCGTATTGTCTAGAACAAATAATAATGATTATGATGATGTTGATGAGGCTTAGCCTTTTGATAACTTACTATCACTATTTTGTCCCTTTGTATGGATTGTATTGCTTGGATTGACATACCGAATGTCGTCTGTTTCATTGGCCTCATGAGATAATAGATTAGAAGAACAGCTGGGTAGATCAGTTGGACTAGGATAAAAGAGTGAATATAGATTTTGCTTGGGGCAATTACCGCCATTGTTTGATGAGTAGCTATTATAAGGGTAAGGGACAATATAAGGTAAGGTATTATTATAATATGGATTAGGTAGTTCTTGAAACGGAATTGATGGATCTATTATACAAGAGATAAATATTTTTTTCATGCAAAGGGAAAAACATACCGCTTAAACTAGACTGATGGAAACCTTCATATTCACCATTCGTATCAGTCTGTTCATGCTCATTCTCCATCTTTGAGTCATCGTAAACCATTGAATCTCTTATAGATGATTCTGATTGTGTTAAAATACTTTCGAGATGACATGATGAATGTGATATCTGCAGATGAGGATCACCAGACTTTCTGTCTCTTTTATCCTTTGCTCTTCTATTTTGGAACCATATCTGGATACGCCTAGGTGACGTGCCAAACTTCTTGGCTAGCTTTTCTTTAAAGTCTCGGGAAGGGTGGCCGTGTTCCTTGTATGCATCTTCCAAAATGCGTGATTGTTCAATTGTAAATCGCTTTCTACTACGAATAGGCGGAATGAGGCCATCCTCAGCATCATCATCATCATCGTCATCATCATCATTTTCACCATTGCTTTCTCCTGTATAGTTTTCACCTGCAAAAGCAGTATCTGATTCAATTCTTCTTTCGTCTGAACTATCTTCGGATATTGCCTCTGCCTGACCATTATTCTTTTTTAAAATAGATTTCTTCATTATGCATAAATGTATAAGTATATGAGTATAAAAAAGAAAGAAAGAAAGAAAAAGAGACAGTTTAGACAGAATATACACCACGCATTACTATTGCCTGCTTGACAGTTTCAGATGAATTGATTTATCAACTCATGCAAAATAATATCTTTTGAGCAATTAATGCTACGTACAAATTTGTATAATCTTTACTTTTGTATTCTATGAGCCAATGCTCCGAGCTTATTTAAAGTCAGCGTAACCATGAAATACAAAAGGGGAAAGTGAGACTAATGCTGCAATGATTTCTTCTAAATGTAAATAAGGATTGAGAAGCATTAGAACTCGTAACTGAGCAAATCGGTTCATGGTGCAGACGGAACACCATGATGACATAGCTTTTAAGCTAAAAACGAGGCAGGTTAAAATAATGTTTGAACCAATCAAAAACCATTTCAAGATTTATTGCAATGGACAAAATGAAGCATAATATCATATGCATACCTAAGCAAGCATTGTGAACAATTTAATCTATACATTGATTACAAATAATATAGGAGTTCTTTCTTTTTTAATGGGCGTTCTTAATCTATGGGCGTTGTTGTAAAGCATGTATACAATCAAACGTCAATCATGTTTTTATTTTCAACTTGTCTCGTTTTAGGTTAATGTTCTCTTGTCGCTTTTCTCAGCCATTAAATGTCAGCCAGAATTTCACTTTGCTTTGCCTCCTTTTATTTCTTTTTTTTTTTTAATTCTTAGATGACTCAGGAACAAGAAGAGAGACCGATGATTGATGACCTTACGCTTGATCTGTACCGTACCTATTGTGGTATGAATGACAGACAGGAACTTGAAAGGCATTTGATGAGCATCAAGAAGCAATTACCTGCTGTTAGTAGTAGTAGTAATAATAGTGAAACATAAAAAGCGAATGCGTCTTATTTACATATTTGAAAGGATACAAGTGCATTCGAAAATACAAGTTTGCCTTTTCCCGAGTTTATTATCGCTTTTTTTATAATAGAATTCTAAAATATGGACAAGAATTGGTTCGAATGGGACAGGAGCCCTTCTTGTTGGACATTGGATGTTGCACTGGTAAGAGTCATGTTGTATAACACGATGTATAACTAATAACGTATAGGCACTGATTTGCGTAAACTCTATATTGATGGTTATCCAAAGTCATACCTAATTGGAGTTGACATTGATCCAGCTTATATTCAGTGTGGCTTTCAGCTCTTCAAGGACATGGACACTTGCCCAATTAAGTTTATTGTGGCTGATCTATTTACGGATGAACTATGTGAATATACCAAAAAAATCTCTGTGGCTCATGCTGGAAGTGTATTTCATTTATTCACGTCAATGGAGATGAATCAAGAGTTTGTTCGACGCATCAAACGATTAATAAAGCCAGGGGGAATACTTGCTGGAGGGCATGTTATTTCTAATAGATCAGGCATGTATTATAGACCATCGGACAAGACATTTAAATTCTATATTAGCATAGAGGACTTTAAAGCTATTTTAGAATTTGAGGGATTTAAAGAGATTGAATTTGAATTGACTGAAAAAGCGGATGATGAAAGAGTAAACAAGGACGGCACTGAATCTACACTTTATTGGATTTCTTTTATTGCAACCCTTCAATAATAAATGTATTCCCTCTTTTTTTGAAATGAAGTTTTTATATATTTTTAACGTTCTGTCTTTCTTTTCTTTTTACGAATAACTTCACATTCGAATAAATGCCCAGGATAAAATGGCTGTCTGCAGAAATGACATGGATTAGAGGATCGTGAGGAGGATGACTTTGTCTGAGAGCATTGAACCTGATGTGGCGCTTCCGCACTTGACTCCTCCTGCTTTATTGAGACATCGCTAGTTGGTAATAGATCAGGTATATAGGATGGTCGAACCGCACCATCTGTGTGTTGGGCTGTAGTTTTATTTGTTGTCATATTCACTTGATCTTTTATAGGCTCTAATGCCTTTACTTGTTGATAGATTTTACAAAACTCGTTTTCGACCAACATGGAGCTCAAATAAGGGTATTTCAAGATGGTGTAGTCGGGACATTCAGCTGTTGTATGAGAAGTTGTGATATGGAATTCACAAAGGTTGGATTGAACTTTGTCTAGAGGCAAAGAGACTGCGATACGTACTGTCTTGGAGTAAAAGATAAAGTCATCCGATTTAGCATTGATAAACACGGACGCTCTCTGGACGATATCGTTGAGACAATAATTGAATCCAGTGTGTTTATCATAGGCCATTGTGAGTTCAAGTAGCTCGCGACATAGAGTTGGCATTCCTTTCAAGTAAAGACGTATCGCTTCTGAAGGATCACAATGTGTTTCGTGTACATACGCTGTAAATCGTCTGTTGGCAGCGTCAATGGATTCAGGCTTTATGTTAGGATCAAAGGTAAACATGTTTAAAGCGCGCTTGACTGCCTGTGTTCGCCTTGGATCATCGTATTTGAGCATCAACCTTTGTACGACCTGCTGCCAAGAGAGTCTAAGCTTTGATTGATTGATCAAATGAAGATGAATCCACATGAATCGTTCATAGTTGTGCGCCGTCGTTTTCAGTAGCAGCCTTGCCCAATGCTTTTCTATATCTATGTTTTTGCTTTTGCAAAACACTTCCAAGGCCACACAAAATTCGTATACACACAAGAATGGCTTGTGCGGTTCAGGGCTAAAGTGAGTATTGTCGTGTTTTGTTTCAAAGATAAATGTTGGAATGACCTCTTTTGGATCTTGATCTTTTTCTTTTAATTGATCCACATTGTTTTGTGAGATTGAATTGGGGATTGTCAGTTGCATATTTTCTGATTTGACATCTGATCTGCTCATTAGATTAAGGAGTGCAGCAAAAAAAGACAAAGGAAAAAAAAGAGGGGAAAGAAAAAGGAAGGAATTAAAAAAACAGAGGCTGCTTTTGCATAAGACAATTATCCAATGAAATACTCTCCTATCAGAGACAATCATTTTGTTTATTATAAAGTTTTTGTTTAAAAAAAAAGAGGGGATTTATTTATAAATATATAACAAAGATAGACGACACATTACAGCATTTATACACAAATAGAAAAACTTGTGGTTGTCTTGCTTCCTTTTTTTTTTATTCAGACTTCTTTGTATCTTGGTTTACACTGGCAGTAGCCTTTCCAGTCTTCTTTTGAATAAAGTCCTTCACTTGACAGCCAATTTCTCTTGCCTTCTGATTGGCTACACTTCCATATTGTTCAGCCAATTGACGAGCATTTTGAGATTGTCTAGCAACATGGGCATCCACTAACTCCTTATTCTGGAGGTAAAGTCGAGGTAAAGTGAAAGCGGAAATGATGAAGAAACCGACGAGGTACTTGGTAGAGACATATTTAGCCAGGGTCCAAACAAAGAAGGAGACAATGAATGCCACAAGGGAGCGGAAATTATCTTCAATCAAGACTAATCGTGTCACGTGTTGCGTAACGACTTCTGCAACGTCGGTAGTTAGATGAGCTGCACGCAAGACGCGTTCTCGGGGGATATAGGTCTTTTGAACTTGAAGACGATGGTTATGAGGGTTGACAATGTCTTGAGATGACTTGTTTGAAATGATTCTTTGGCTTTGTTTATGAAGGTTGACATATAACCAGTTTATACCAGTAGCCAAAGTAAAGATACCTGCAACAATCTGTAACACGGAATAGTACTGCGTAAGGACCAAGAGACCAAGGGTACTGGCCAAAAAGGTGGCGCTCTTTTTAGGATATTCCCAGTAAATAAGAGATTCAATCTTTGCTTTCAAATAGCCAGAAGGATCTTTTTTAAGGAGAGTTAATAAAAAAGAACACTAAACAGCCGTTACTTCTATACTTACTGTCTTCAAATTTAATGTTTGGAGAAGTATAAGAATGGTTTTGAGTACTCTTGGTAGCAGCAGCAGTAGGAGTAGGTGCAGCAGGTCCAGGTGCGTTAGTAGTAGTAGTAGTAGGTGCAGTAGTAGGAGCAGAGGTAGCGGTACTGGTAGTGGAAGGAGGAGGAGTGGCCAACACACCTTCAGTGGAGGCGGCTATAACCATAATAAGCATAAAGTTGCCTTAACTATATTGCATATACTTACGCGCAGCACTAGTACTAGTACTAGTAATAGGAGCAACAGGCGATTCGACTACCTTTTCGGTTGCGTTAACAGTAGGAGGTATCTCAGTATCAGCCATTTTTTTTATTAGAAAGAAAGAGAGAAAGAGAGCAAAAAAGAAAGAAAAAAAAAAAAAAAAGCTTTTAAGCGCATGATAAAAAAGTTTCATCATCAAAATAAACAGGTAACACATGAAAAAGAATATCGGTCTAAAAGTCAAATGATTTATTCTTTATCATCCTCCTCTTCTTCGAATAACAGCTGCATTGCATCTGTAAACTTGGGTAAAATAGGCATTTGCTTGATGAGTACAGACATTAAATCAAAACTGAAGCATATATTCTCTTGCTTCCCTGACAGGCTTGGTATCTTTGGATATCTTTGACTGAAATGATTTAATAAAGTATATCGGGCATTCATTCTACATGGCTTCTTTAGTAAACCATTAATTGTGATTCAATTTATAAATATACCTTTGACCCACATCCACTGCTTCTCCTGTCGTTGAATGTCTTTTATCTATCGCCTTTTCCTTTTCTATGTCGTCAAATGTGGCTTCATGTATTAATAAAGTAGCGTTTTGACCATGGTCGATCAACTTGTTACATGGTCTAGTGTCACCAGAGTATCTATTGATGTCGTTCAATAATAAAGGCAAAAGTAAACAATTCCACACACTCACACTATCTTCCACCCATCTTTATGCTCAATCGACAACCCATAGGCCCATCGACAGTGAATGACTTCAATAGGCTTAATAACCGATAATCCTAATCTATCCTGTATTTCATGTAACCTAACAAAATTTTTAATGCCTTCAGCCACTTTTTTCATCACAATCGCTTACACAGGTACTTTCTTTGAAGGGTTCTTTTCGTATAAATGAACAAGATATTCACTTGAAAGAAAGCGTATCCTCTTTCTTGTTCCTTTTCCAAAAGATTCTACTTGAATATATTCATTTATCCAATCATTGTATATACGAGGTGCAATCACCGTAAGAGCAGATGCTTCATTCGTATTCACTCGGAACCACTTTCTGATGAGTTGAATAACGCCCAAGTGATGATCAGCATGTAAATGAGAGACAAATATACAATCAAGTAACCGTAACTCGTCATCTACCTGTTGTATGCCAAACCGACGCATCATCTGACCAAACGTGCCTTCACCTGCATCCAACATAATAGACCCGTAGTCGGGGATTTTGACGAGGGTTGCACTGACTACAGTTGCACATGTCAGAACAAATTCATTTCTAGACCGCTTCTATTTACCGTTTCTATATTTTGAAGGAATCGAACTTCCCGTACCCAAAGTTACGATCTCTATATCATCACCTGGGAAACGGCCGCTAATGTCCACTTTGGATGCCTCTGTTCTTGCTTTGGCTACAGCTTCTTTATACTCTTCATTACTTTCAATTGCCTTAATTGACTCTAGCTCTGTATTCGTATGGTCAAACACTGGTTGGTTACTGTACTCTAAATATCGCTTGGGCTCTAGGTTGTAAACTGCCATATTATCAAGCGCAAAACTTTTTGCTGGAAGTCCTTCTACAGATGAAAGATTCCGTTCGGGTGTATTGCTGTATTTTGGAATAGCAAATATTTTGTCATCCAGTTTTGATAATTTCACTTGACATAAAGCCTGAGACGTAAATTGAGCATCCTGTTTACAAATCTCTTCGGAACTAAAGACGTGCTAGATAAACAACGTTGGTAATTCTCTTTTTCCACAAAGTAATTTCGACTTACATCTGTATTTTCATCAAATGTAGCAACCCATTTTTTGTATCTTGGGTCATGAATCACATCTTTACCAAGGAAATGGAGGATTGTGTTTACTTGGTATTTGCCTCCCACTTGATATTCCTTGAACTTTTCGGATTCAATCAGCCCGTCAATATAGGCTGTACTGGGGCAATCAACAAGTATGAAGGAATGTCCAGGTCGAGGAGGATCACAGACCATGTCCTGAGTGATAACTCGACCGTCATCTAAAGTGATATCCATACCTTTATGCAATTTACCGTAGAGTGGCCCAGGTTTTATTCCTAAAGCCAAGGCTGCATCCTTATTAAACTTTCTAGGTAACGAGGATCCACGGCAGATATAGGTAATAGCCGCTGGATAGGGTGAAGTCTCTGGCAGAGGTGATCTCAGATAGCTATTTCGGTTGGTCATCAATGCTTCTGGAACCTCTTCGGTTAACGGGTGTTGTTCTCTAGGAGCGCACTCAGCGTCAATTGCCGTTTTTGGCTTATTCTTAGACTTGTCATTATCGCCCTTATCGCTAAACATGGCTGAAATAACCTTTTGTCTATAATCATCAGCCTCTTTATCCTTCAACTGTTTAATGGATGGTTTCTCATCTGTCTCTGATACACAAGAACTCATAATGTCATCATCACCTTCGATATTATCAAATGCTCGTTTCTGACCAGCCCTTTTGGGTAAGACGATGACAGGTTGGATAGTCAAGTTATTGTCTTTGAATTCATTCATCTTTTCCTCATCAAACTCCTTGACACTCAACGATGAATTTGTTCTATAACTGATGAATGAATCCGTTCGCTCTTTTTTTTTTATCATGCTTACCTAAATGCAAATCGACGCGTAGCTGCAATAAAGTGTGCCAAGTTTTTTCCACCGTATAGGTTGATCTTCCGAACCCCCGCGTCAGTCAAGGTCAACAAGAGACCGGGAAGACCGCCGAGACAATCCCAGGTTGTTCTTGTGACAAATATCTGATTGGCTTTACCCAGTCTGACCTTTTCTTGTACGCACAGTCGTTGTGTTCCTTCTCTAACGTTGAATATATAACGCTGTGCATCATAGTGTACGACAATACTTGGAGGTCCTTCAGGCGTGTGTTGTCCTACGATCTGAATGAATGCCTTCATGCCTCGTCTTTGTTGTTGCTGTAATAATGTAAACTGATATCTGACCCTTCTGAATGCGATGCTAAATTGCTGAGCAAATAGCATGCACTAATGAAAAAAAAGAATAGTAGTAAAATAAAAAATAAAAATTTTGAGGGTGAAATTCTATATTCCTTATTTATTGTTTCCTTCATATAAATATTTATCAAAGCCACCTTTGAACTTCATGTAATTGATGGATATATCGATTTCTTTGACATGTCTGATAAAGTTTACTTAGAAACTCTTTATCATGTCTATAATGACTAGCAACAGAGACTAAAAGATCAGCCTGTTCTTTACTACAAGGCTGATCCTCTTGTAAGCACATGAGAGTACCTGGTCCTTTATATTCATGGACATCATAGGGGAAGAATCCAGAGGTGACATGAAAATTTGTGAAATCAAGTCCAAAGTATTTTCGCATACTCTGTCCAAATGGCCAATAGATGACACGGTAGTAACTAACAGCAGCATTATCCTCACTGATACGACGGCCAAGGCCAAGATCGATGGGTGTTTCCCATTGTTCGGGACCACCAAATTGGTCAATCACCTTTTCATATATACACTTTAAAGCTGTCAGATGCTTATTTCGGTTGGATACGCCCTCTTCTATCAGACCCGGTGTCAACCTTCGCACTTCAATATGGTTAATCACCGTAATGTGATAATGCTTTCCGTCACGTTCTTGTCTCATCGATCGCATCTGTGGAAGCACAAAGGAGTCTTCCTTTGCACCATAGAAATCAATGGTGTGTCCACTTAATGATATGTATGCCCTTGTATAAAAGAACATGAGAGGGGCCTGTTTGGCTTTCCTTTCTTCATCATTCAAATCTTTCTCTTTTTCCTTCTTTTTTTTATGTTTGCGAGTTACAGCTGTTTGCTCATGACTCTCTTGAAAAGATCTATGTTTTGTTGTGATTTCACAGTGTTCTTCCAGTCTTATTCTGCTTTGTTCTATTACTTGTTCATTTATTGAATGATCGTTTTGGGAATTATGGGCCATTTTTTTTGAAAAAATAAAAAATAAAAAATTAGGGTTAATTTTCTCTCCATGCAATTTTAACTTGGTCTGTCCTAAATCTCTGTGTCACCGTGCTTTCTTCTAATGGTGTCGTGAATCCAGTCTTGTAGGCCAACAAGCCTGCATGAGCAATCATGATACCATTGTCAATACAGAATCTATCATCCGTAGCGCACACAACACCATTTCGCTGCTTTGCCATCTCACCCATCATTTCCTGCAATCGTATGTTACAGCCAACACCACCCACTAAGAGCACCTCATTGGATTCAACGTGAGCCATAGTGCGTTCTGTGATCTCGACCAACATGGCGAAAAGGGTTTCTTGAAGTGAGAAACACAAGTCCTCAGGCGTGATCTCACCTTTGGGTAATTCTTCTTTGGCAATCTTTTCAATATGAGATAAAATGCCAGAGAATGACACGTCCATTCCTTTGACTGTGTAAGGTAAGGGGATGTATTTTTTACCCCTTTATATAAAAGTTATTATCAATTTCGGGCACACTTTAATGAAATTACCTTTTGGCATATTGTTCAATATTATATCCAGGACTTGGGTCATTTGACAAGTTTAATATACGAGCAAATCGATCTAAACAATTGCCTACTGCAATATCCAATGTTTCACCAAAGATACGATAACACTGTTGTGAATAAGCAATGACCTGTGTATTTCCTCCACTGACATAAAGAACAACCGGATTCTTTGCCTTTGTTACTTCTATACCCATCTCAATATCTAAAAAAAAAAGAAGAGGTGAGTAAATGTCGCAATTATGACCAAGCTATATACTCTACGTCCAACACAGTGATTCACGCCTACCAAAGGCTTATTCCACAATAAGGATAAAGTACGAGCGACAAGTGCAACTGAGAGTAATGGTGCACCCATTCCTGGTCCCTTGGTGTAGCAAATCACGTCAATATCTTGAGTTGATATATTAGCTTGCTTTAATGCCTTTTGAGTGACATCAAGTATACAATCTCGGTGATGTTGTGCTGTGTCTCGAGGTAAAAATCCTTGGCCAGGGGGTGTAATATAAGTATCTCTGACATTGGCCAATATATCCACTTGATCTCCTTCGTGTCGTATAATACCCACACCCAACTTATTTGCTGATCCCTCAAAGCCAATTGCGATAACCATTGAAAATAATTATAAAAGAAAGAGAGAGAAATAAAAAGGACGTCACGTTTATTTCTATTATATCTGTGATATGGAGTTACAAGTTGTAAAGAAAAGGAATATTATACATCAATCAAAGGTGGGTTTTCGCCGCTCTTTTTTTTTCTTTTTTTATTTATTCAACAACCTTGGCAAGGATTTCAGAGTCACGGAATAAGAGGTATTCCTATATTATATATGAGTCAAAACCGCTCTCTTTCTCTCTTATCTCTCTCGATAACTTACCTCTCCTTGAACCTTGACAGAGCTTCCACCAAAAGGAGGAAGGATGACCTTGTCACCAGCATTTACTTGAAGAGGAATATGTTTACCTTCCTTGTCAAGAGCACCCTTACCAACAGCAATGACAACACCCTCGTTCAAAGCTTCTTGAGCTTTTTCTGGGATATAGATACCAGCAGCGGTTTGCTAATAGAAACAGTTAGTTATTCCCTTTTTGGCGCATCACAATCAATCTTTACTTGTTGAGGCTTGATACGTTGAACCAAAACACGGTCAAGAAGAGGAACGATGCTCTTGAGCTTACCAGCAGCAGACTAAACAAAGTGAATAAATGATTCTTCAATCATTGTTTCCCTTTTTATATTTACCATGATTAATATTTTTGATGTGAAATGAAGAAAAGAAAAGAGAGGGGGTGTAGCTCCCTGCCCGCATTTATTCAAGAAAGCCCTTACAAAATTCAAACACAACATTTCCAGCTTTTTCTATGTGACTGCTTAGAAAAAGACATTCATGGAACAAATCGTGGGAATCAAAATAAGCTTTTTATTCATTACTTTCCTGAAAATAAATCATGGTAAAATCTATAATAGATTAGATATATAAAAGAGTATGACTTTAATGACTTACTCGGATATGGGTAAAATTGTACGGTGTCTATGCATCATTTCTTTTATGTACTCTTTACGTACAATATAAGGTCTGGTAAATGTATCCATCACTACTCTACATGCTTGATGAGCAGAGATCGCTGTTCTTCGAACCATAGATCCTAAAGCATGTCGGCTGACGACAATGCCATCTACAAGTGGGCCAAGTATCTATGATAACATGAGTACATAACAGAAAAGATATATGATTCAATACCATCATATTCTCATAAAGGCGTTGACTGGCTCCCTTGGATGGTACATAAATACGGATCCAATAGAGTGTATCTGATGTGTGTTTAAGTGGGTTAATAAATATATAAACCATTAGCTTCGAGTTAGTTGCTGCATTTTGCTTAATACGCTCTGCCAAAGTCTGATAGTCTGCCAAATCTTCTATCCAAATAATACATGTGTGATCATCGACTGTTGCCTGCTGATGTAAACTGTTCACATTGGTCCCATCTACAGGCCGTTTCAAAAAGTAAGGATTATGAGCAACAAACTCGACGATTCTGTCAGAATAATAAGTGGTCGTATCACAAACAGACGGTGTCAGCCGTCCTTTATAACCCTTGTGGCTTTCAAGATCCACCTATGAATATCATTAGTTTCTAATCAAGGTCTCAACAGGCAAACTTACAGTCCAGCCAAGACAATGAATAAACTGTTGAAATCGCTCATTAGGTGTAGGTAATTGCTCTACAAGTTCAGACCATGTTGTGGCTCCAGATTTTGCATAATACACAGTGACAGATATACAATCGCGTCTACATACACATAATAGCATCAGTAACCAACGTATGTACACACGCTATTTTTTTTTCTTACTCGCTCAACATGTCTAATGCCTCCATTTCAGAAACAACGGTATCATTCATTTTTAACGGAATGATATGTCCACGGTTTTGTGGTAAAAGGAATCCAAGCTGAGACAAGAACAGTCTGAATCCTCTCGGAAGTTCATAATCCACCTTGGTACAAGCGGGTAAAGTTCGACATACTGTTGCCACGGGTTTTTTTTGGGTTGTTTCTGCCTTCAGCTGCCTGTCTATCAAAACTTTGACTGTCTCTAGCTCCTTCCAATTGTCAGAATGAGGCGCGAATAACTTTTCCATGTTCGGCATTTCTGCTTCGTTTACGGCTGTAGCTTTAGGTACGGTCACACGTTTATTGGTCGACAGCGTAGGTTGAGTCGTCTGATATTGTCGCTGTTGCTCTTGCTTGGGCGGATCAGTCTGGTTTGAGGGCTCAAATGGCTTATCCATATATCGAGTTTCAATAGACCACGCATACTTTCCTGTAGTATCTCGAACGACGACCAAGATAGAGGGTATATGACTTGTGGTGTCCATAATGGTCAAAAGAGTTCGATCGCTCAGCATAAAACAACGAATGGGGCAGCGTTCATAGGTACCGTGTTTTTCTTTGTAAAGTCTGAGTTGATGTAAATCGTCAGCCATTTCTGGTCGAGCATCGTCCAGTTCATTAGGAAGTGCAAACCGGCCAAGCTGATTTACAAACAAAGACATGCAGTATTGTGCTGCCCTTCGTATAGCAATATATTCTTTAGCAGGTCGAGAAGTGTCGGTTGGTGGTGCATGGCTAGGCTCATGCTGTGACGTATTGCTGTTTGACGGTGTTGTCTGATGTGCCCCCTTGTTGACACGAGGAGGAAGTTGAAAGAGCTGCTTGGGTGGCATGAGTCCCGTATCCCTTCTTTTCTTCTTCTCAGGAGGCACAATCGGTGGCTGCTCGGATGTATTAGGTGGTACCACTGTATGAGTATCCTTTTCAAGAATAGTAATGCCTTTGCTTAGCGTCTCTATGACTGCCTTGCAGCAATCTTTATCGCCAATGATCCATTGACTTACAAGCACCCAGCGAATCATACATTCATAAGCCTGTACAATAAGCCCATAGGTATTGACGAGATTACCTGTTTGCAGCAGTGTATTTACATATCTACTTAACGCAAGCACAAGCTCTCTTGCCACGTTCTACATATTACAAGATGAGTATAAAGGGGGCACTCAATTGCCCCTACCCAAGCCCTGTGCTTACCTTACTGTCTCTCTTTACAAAATCATACAAATCTACAAAGTCCATCAGTACATCAAAGGCGACAAAGATGACATCGTTGGGTAGTTGCATGGTGAGAATCTGGTCGATTATATTAGCATTTTTACATACATATTCGCTTATTCTAAAATACCTTGTCCTGAATCAACTTGACTACAGTACCAACCAGTCCCGGACAGAAGGGTACATCCTCAATGACATAGACATTAATTAAATGAAGAATATACCTCATGTTGTGAGACGAAGTTTCTGTACGAAGTGATGTCAAGAGTATTTCAAGTATATAATATTTTAACTAACAGTAGCCTTAGTCAAGATGTTACAATAAAAAGATGAACTTACAGATAACGTTGGCTTATCGGTCACTTCTTCTTGTGGTTCAGCGTAGAGTACTCGTATCTAGTATGCTCATCAGAATACTTTTTTTCATGTATTGTTTTTTTATTTTTACCAACTGAGCAACAATTTGCTCTTGATCACCAGCCAAAGTGACTTGATCAGCGCTATCCTCTCGCTGCTGTAACTCGACTTTATGAATATGATTTGGCAAGCACATGACCGTACTAAGCACTTTAATCGCTGCCCATCTTAATTGATCCACGGGCACCTTACACTCGATACGCAGTTTGGGAAGAACCATCTTGATCGCCTTGATGAATTCAGGCACCAAGATTCGTACACCTTCCAAATCAGCAGCAAAGAGCTCTGTGCAGGACAGGAGAATGGTAGGCAGGCAGGCATGTGATTGAACACCGACTAAGAGAGCAGCGTAAAACTTTTCAATATAAGTACGTAGGAAAGGCTGTCTTCTCTGAGGCTGGCAAAAGATGGCGCAGAGCGTGACAAAGGCCTCGGCACAGCCGCGAAGAGACTCTGTGTCGAGAGATGGAGATGATGCACGTGATGCAGCATCAAAAAGGTAGGTGCCAAACATGTGCAGGAGAGTATTGCCGTCGGACGAAGAAGGTGTGTGGGAGAGTGTGTCAACTAGTTGGCGGATGCCTAACATAGTGAGAGTAAAATTGGTAGGAGTTAACTGAAGTGGATGAGGGATCAGATAGAGTACACGGTGCCAGGCATAGCAAACAAAGTCTGGAGGTAGATCTAGCTTAATATTAGGCTCACTCACGTATACACCGTCGGTGCCTTCTCCGCCAATGATGCTTTGTACTCGCTTGGTCAATGCCAAGGATAAAGATGACCATTGTTGTATTGCCTTTGGCCTATGTGTCCAGCGCATGAAACAAGTCTACAGGAGGGAAGGAGGGGGAGTTATTTTTGAGAAGATGAAAGATTACTAAATATATATATGTATATAACCTTTAGTATATCCCACATTTCGACATCCATCACGTTTGATCTTAGCCACAATTCAAATAAGGCCTGTAATAGAGTATCGCATAATTCATCTGCCATATTTATCATGCCGGATGCCTCACCTGTAGGCTCCTTCAAAAGATAATCCGTAATACCAAGCATGACTTTCAGAGTCACTGACCAAGTCTCTTCAGAGAATTTGAGTGTCCTTGCTGCCATGACAAATACTTTGAGCGTCTTTTTACATAATTCGACGTGTCGCTGAACGAGAGGCGTAAGGGTATCTTTGATTGTTTGGTTGCAGCTAAAGGGACGTGTGATGCGTGGTTGAAATAATAAAGAGTATTGATGAAAAATGATTTGATAAAATTCCTGCTCCAATCCTTCCTGAACGACAGCGATAGGCCGAGTATGTTGTTCAAATAGCCATCGTGCATAGATGTCGATATCGTCAGAAGTGATGGCCATATCTTCTAGAGGTAAATTAAAACTCTGCCCAATCACTTCCATGAACCATTTGACGTGGGCAGGTGAAGCGAATAGAGCAGGATCGGGGGGTTGTTTATTAGCTGGCGGGTGTAGAAAGGTCGTAATCTCTGAAATCAAGACTCTGCGAACAGATAAAGGAAGTGAGCCCAAGATGTTCGTTTCTGTATGAAATAGATGGATTAGTTATTTGATTGTCATACGACTTATTATAACTTACGTATGTCATGTTGAAGCAATCGTAACTGTGCGATCCAATCAAGAAACATAGCCCACAATAATAAAATACGAAAAAAGGGGAATCAAGGATTTTAGGGAATCAATGGTATATATCACGTGACGCTTACGATAAAACAAGAAAGACAATGAAAGCTATATTATTTTATTAGCTGAATGTAATGCATTGTGATAATAAGCGACTGATCAAGGAAATATGAAAGAGGAAGGAATAAATAAGGAAGAGAGGGACAAGTAGATAACCAAAAAGATACCAACTGCAACTGAACATTATTACATAAAAAGGCAATGCTTCATGATGGGAAATTTTACTTAAAAAGAGGTTTACCTTAGGCGTTACACGAATATTAAATAGTTTTATTAGCGCTTTTAAGAGAAATTGCTGTAGAAAAAAAAGGAGAAGATGTGGAGAAGAGAGAGAGAGAGACAACAAAATCAAGAACAAAAAAAGAGAGAAAGATGGAGGATGAAACGCCTGGAAGATGCTTAGTTTAGATAATAGGTATAGTCACCATGGTGATGGTAGTTAGTGACACGATCACCTACAAAAACAGAAGAGATCCCCACCTTTTTTTTATTTTTCTTTTTCTTTTGTTATTCATATTTTTATGCTGGACATAAGAAGAAAAGAATGACTAATAACCATAGCGAAAGTACAACGATTGTTATCGATAAAAGATCCTCATTATCAGCAAGGGCGAGCAAGATTCCTCAAAAGATCGTTCAATCGTCTTCCAGTTTATTATTTTCACTTCGACCCTCTATTAGTACCAACAATAACAGTGACAGTAGTAACACCTTGGGAACCAATGAAGGATTCACAAAGAAACTGGGCAATATATTGTTTGGTAGTCCACGTGAAACATCTTCCTCGACTTTACAACCACCCACAAATAATAATACTCAATCCAGATTATATTACTCTTCTTCTCTGTCTAAGCTAACCAACCGTAAACTAAGACATACCTTAGATATACCAAAACGACAACAAGAAGAAAAACAAGTAAAAAAAAAGATCAACTAATGTGTACCTTTTCTAAACATAGTCCGATAGCCTATTACATATATATTTAGTAATCGTAATAATAACAATCACAGCAGCAGTAGTAGTAGCAGCAGTAGTAATAGTAATAATAATAATAATAATAATAATGATAACAATGACAGTGATATATCTCCTTATCCCTCAACAACTCCTGAATGCTTATTTTTCCCTCTTTCTTTTTCAAATTCCTCAGTTTCGTCCATTTCATCCATGTTTCAGGATAAAGTGTGCACAATTCATGAATTGAATGACTTAATCAAGGAAAAATGTAAATCAGCCACGAAGAACGATCAGGAGGAATTATTGGAGGATGTACAATCACTGATCCACGCCTGTGAATTGGACAGAAAGTTCAACATTGATCATTTACGTAACTTGTCACTGGAATCCAAGGTAAATTGATGATCTCTTTTAAACTAGGTTCTCATTTTTGTTATAAAGACAGCACGAATACTTCATATCTGTCAAGTGTGCTCTTCAACAAAACATGCAGCCCTGTGTGTTGCTTCTGATCATTATAAAAAAGAATTACCCAAGGTGTACTACAAGACGAAGAGGCCTTCAAGTAAAGATTATGAGGAAATGAAATCAGATCAGCTTGTACTTGAAGGAACTTGGTTTAGACAGTATTTTGTTGGAAAACCATATGTCACTTTGATTGGTTGCTTAGAGACGACAAATAACGAAAAGAGTAGCAGGAAATCAAACCGAAGTTCAGTGCAGAGTATTTCAACGATTACCGAAGATACAACATTAGGCATTATTACTATTGTGCAAGAAAAGGCAGATAAAGGCAACATGACCCAATACCGGATCATTATACGTAGCAAACACGTAAGTATCACTTGCATCGTTTTTCTATGTCTAACAACACTTTATCTCTTTATAGTCTGAACAAGCGAGATACATCGTTCATGAAAACACAGCTAGAGATACACAGAATCAGCTAGAGCTAAAAGGCGAAAGTAAATCAATGAATCAGATCAATAGCAACAAACGACTATTACCCTCCTTCAAGAGCAGCAATGAAACGAGTGAATCAACCCGATTGATGAGAGCAGCCATTTTATCTGTCTGTCCACATTTAGATCTGAGATCTTTTAAAGAACTATCAGCAGAGTCAACAATCTTGTCAGGATTAGAGAAAGAATTGATTAAATATGATGAGCTACAGGTACTATTATTGTTTCTTGAATTGTGCTAATACCTAATAGATACCAAAACACTACAAGTTTGGTGTGCTCACAGTTAAGAATGGGCAGATCACGGAAGAATCCTGGTTCTCAAACACAGGATTATCAAAAGATCTACAAGACTTTTTGAGCATCATGGGTCATAAAATCCAGCTCAAAGGATATAAAGGATATGCTGCTGGACTTGATACAAAGAGTAACTCTTGAACATCACATCAGATACGCAGCCCTACTTATTAACCCACTATGTTCATATATAGCTGGAGAATCAGGTGAATTTGCCTATGTGTCCAAATGGAGAGACTATGACATTACCTTCCATGTAGCAGCCATCATGCCCTCGCAAGCCAATGATAAGCAGCAAGTGCTTCGAAAGAAACATATTGGCAATGGTAAGATGTCTAAGGGTCCATCACATGAAATACTCAAAAACAAGATAGATATTGTCTGTATTATATTCATTGAAGGAAACCAAACATTCAATCCAAAAGCGATTCGATCTCAATTCTTACACGTCTACATTGTTATTCGTCCAGAAACTGTTCACCAAAAGCGACATTGGAGGTAAGCTTGCTGCCCCTTATTTGTGTGATCTGTGACTTAGATCACGATGGATAGGATTGAAGTCATTAAACATAAAAATGTAAATCAGTTTGGCCCGCCTATACCAAGTCCGCCATTATTTGATGATAAAGAGCTCAAGAGCTTCCTCACATTAAAATGTAATAATCAAGAAAGAAAACATCCTGTTTGCTTACACTGTTCTATAGTGATCAACGCGGAAAATGCGGCCTTAAAGTCAGACAGGTTTTTTATACCCAATAACAAAGCGCGTTTGGGCTTACTGGGGAACTATATCCAGATGGGGCTCGCTTTCAATCCAGTCGAGACGGCGCGTCAATCAACAGAGAAGACACGGCCCAAGTCTGCCAATCACAATCACAAATCGCGTTTGTTACATGAGGCACATCATATGGAGGAACGAAGGAGACAGAAATTGATGACAACCAGTAGTGTGAATATACCACCCTTGATACCATCGATAAGCAGTAGTAGTCGATCAACACTATTGACTGATATTAAAAAAGGCTTTTCCAGAAAGAAGAATGAAGAACAAATGTCAAGGAAGACAAGTAAATTGAATATAACGAGTACACCAGAAGAAGGTACGAGTAAACAGTAATAATAGAGCCATTGACTCATACATTTACTATCATAGATTTGCTTATTGGCCAAGACATTCAAGTATCATCTGAAAGCTTTATATCACCAGAACAACTATTCGCAAGCTCCATTTATGAAGAAGAGATTGTAGAACAAAAAGATTAAGATTGAAAGTTAGATGAACAATGCTGGTCTCATTGTACATTGCTCTAAGTCTATAGTGCATATACGTGTTTTACGTATATATTACCTGTATACGTGTATATGCGCGTACGCGCGTGTGTGTGTATGTGTGTATAATTTTATACACAAAAAAAAAGTAATAAAAAACAAGAATTAAAGTTCTCCACTTTATCAAAGAATACTGACTCATCGTGTTTAATCTTAGCTTATCATCGAATACTCATCCATTAGTAGCATAATCTTACTAGGGCTTCAGTATTTGGTAATTAATAACAGAGTATTTGTTGGCCATGTCAAAAATTATATGAACAATACCATAAAGCCTTCTGCACATGCAAATATAAGCTACTATTCTTCCTCTAAACATAACTTAATCTTATATGCTTTGTCCTTGATATTTCAAAGAGTAAACACAAGCCTCCGATCAAGCACAACTTGTTGAAATATAGACGTTGTATATCATTGTGTTTATGTATATGCATAAATAAAACGTTGTCAGAGGTGTCTTGGAAGAGCGAAATATGAGCTATGTCAAGTTTAATGAACTGTTTGATATTATTTTCTGTCCAAAAGACGCAGTATATATGCGGGCTTGATTGCCCATAACTCAGCTGTATTCTTTAATGCCGCTGATTTGCTTTGCAAACTATTTGTTGGTCATTACTTACAAATGTTGCCAGATAAGCTCATTTAGGGATTCTGTAACATTCTGTAGAGCAACAACGAAGTGCAGCTAGGTAACTTCTAAACAACTGGAAGTTACGTGCACAGTAATGATAAGCTATGGCTTATTTTCTTAATTTACGCACTGCTTTATAGAAAGCAAAGTACAAGCTTTTACGACAGCAAACACCCTCAGCAACTTTTATGGCAGCGTAACAATCCACTATGCGGCTGAAGAAGAAACCGGCAAAGTCAAATTAGACAAGCAACTACAAATCAGACTTAACAAACTAGTGTTGGAGTAAAGAAGCCTGTTATTATCGGCCTTTTGGTAAAAGATAATGACACAGTATCATCAGACGCAAAACTAGCACATGATGCTCCTCTGAGTTTATTTTTGTAAAAAGCATAAATATAAACAAATCTTTAGCAACATTTCTTCCTACAATTATTTCTTTTTTCTTCACAGAATGTCCTCGATATGGTCTGACAACAAGCTCTCTCAGTAAGAAATTCAATATGCGGTTTTGCTTAGTCTTTCTAACTCTTTAGAAGGCATCATGACATGCTCGAAAGCAAAGTTCAACAGTTTGCTGGCATAATTGTTGGATTCATAGTAAAGTTCCTAAATGGGTACTTTTACTTTACGAATGGTGATGTATTCGCTCATGATCACGTTGGATTAAACGATTGCGCTTATGGAGTGAGAGACAGATAGTACGAGGAAGCACCAGTGGCAAAAGCCCGTAGAAAGGCCTACCTTGGACGATCTCAATATTCCATGGTTTCCTGGAATTACTTGTTTGCGGTGGCTTTTTCCTTGGACAAGATAGGATAGTCCTGACATACCTTGGATCGTTCTTATCAAAGCGGAAGCTTAGGGAAATGAAGAGCAGCTAGATGTATGTCTCTTGCTCTAATAGTCTGTGTTCAACACACATGCTATTAAATGATTATGCACGCCGGGATTCCCATCGTCTGTGGGGTTTCCACCTTCGAACGAAGTATACGTCTGGTTTCCCCCAAACTGCGCCGACCTACTATTGGAATCACAAGAGCCAGATAGCTATAAAGCCAAATGTTCATTACTTTGCATGAAAGTTTCTATAGATTTGCACAGTCAATGAAGTTGTTAGCCAGCAAGACATAGTTAATCTCTTCTCTTCTTTTGCTGAAACAAGCGTATATTTAGATATTCAAAAGCACGTACGATCCAATGCAACCAATTTTCAAGAATTGCACTTGACATCAAGCAGTCTCGGCAATGGCTTTGGGTACTCCAAATTCTTGATTGAAACGGCGAAGTTGATAGAAGAAAAAGTAAATGAAGTCGGTAGATATCGTGCTGCTGCTACCCTGGGTCCTACATTCATGAGAAAGCTGCTGGAGATCATGAAAAGTGAGCTCAAGGATGAGCTTTCAAAGCAGTCTGACAGTATTGTGAAGATAACACTGAATAAAGAAAATCCACTTTTGTTGATTCTGTCTTCTGTTTTTGTTTTTGTCTTTTTCTAGAATTATTATCGTACTTATTAACTATTTCACCTCTCTATCTAACCCTATGAGCAGCAGTAGCATCTACACAATCTTCTTGTCAAAGGTTGATGACTTTATAGCATTGCCTATACAACGCAAAATGGAAGTTGTGAAAAAGATGTACAATAGGGATCAAATGTATTGATGTTTTTGTCAACACTCTCCCTTCTTCTTTTTACACTATCCTTTCCTCTTTCTTTGAACTAGTCAGCCTCACCTTGTCTCATCGTTTTATTTGTTGATATACTGCAGTTGAATCAAGATGGAAAGATGGCATGATTAATATCTCGAATTTTGTGGGCTTCTTGCTTTTTTTTTTTTACTTATTTAATGCAAGCTCCCACTGCTGGTTTTGTTTTCCATATTAGTTCGAGCAATAACTCCATATCAAGCATAAATGTGCATATTGGCGTAGAGAACTTGAATATGGAAATTCTGGAAGCTCTGGTAATATAGCCTTATTATGAGCATAAAAGTTAAAAGAAAATGACATTGAAACCTATCCCTGCCCATGACAACAAAACCTATAGTATTCAGACTGTTTAATTTATCCAGGCATTATTCACAATAGCACAGACCATATCCTTTAATGTCTTGGGTGACATGCAAAACCTGTCACTTATGCATTTGTGTTTTTTCCAGCCAATTTCTTTTATTTTATTTGATTCAAGGTCACCTTTGAAATGGAAAAATACTTGTCCATAAAAGGTAATTTTTTAAGCAAAACATGTAGTATGTTATGTTTAAAATGCTTCCAAAACTTATACCTATTCCTAAATATAATGCTGCATTTCATAATGTAATTTATACGTAAATGCAATAAGCCGCAGCTATATTATTTTTGTAAAAGATGTATACTATATTTAAACAGGACCGTGCGATTAACTCTGCAAGAAAAAAAAAAGAAAATTTATTTAATATACAAAAAGGTATACATTGACTATACAAAATTTGCTTGGATCCCCCTTTTTCCCCTTAAAAAGAAAAAAAAAAATCAAGTGCTTGAACGATTACTGTTGACAAACATCATCATAGCATGAGCCGCTGCTGCCGCTGCTGCTGTTGTTGTGGTTGTTGTGGCTGTAGAGGAAGAAGAAATGCTGTTGGTAGTAGATGATATTTCAGGATTTTTGTCTTCTACTAGCAAATTCGGAATAGACAATGACAGGCGTAACTGACTTGTTCTTGTCCAATTTTGATCATCTTCTTGATTGTCCTGCTGTCTATCCTTTTCGGTCATTGCAATAGCATAAGATAAAAAGTCTAGAGAGTTTTTGATAGGGCGATTGTCTGTCTTGAGCATGGCGTTGTCATTGTCATGGATATTGGCGGGTGAAGTTGGCATGGCGGTTGCTATGGAAGCGGTAGTACTGGTAGTATGAGTAAGATGACTACTTTTTCTCCTGTACTTTTTATTTGGTCGTTCTGTAAAATCATCATCCATTAAATCATTTGGAGAAGTGACTGGACTTGATAATGATCTGTTCAATAATCTTGATCTTTTATATTGGCTAGGATGATGATTATTGTGAATGCATTTGTCAATGATATGTTGCTGTGTAAATCTTGGTATTGGTATGTCTTTTATCAATTGTTTTTGTTTTTGTTTCCATAAACATTCTACATCCAGTAATGTATTATTCTCCCAACCATTATTCAATTTGAATTTAGCAAAGCCTAATCTTGCTCTTAGTGATTCAATATGCTATTTTATTAAAAAAAATTAGCATTTATGCAGCAAGGGACAAAATAAATTATATTTACTCGATTTACGTCTTGGTTATAGGCTAAATCTGTTTGGATATATTTAATGTTATTCTGCATAAAAAAAAAACAAGTAAAATGTTCAAGTGAAGAAGAAGAGTAGAAAAAAGAAAAGAGGTTATTCGCATCCTTATTTCGGTTACTATTTTACGCCCCCGCTAGTTTTCTTTAGCTTTTTCTTTTTTTTTTTTTACTATTTTTTTTTTTTATTTAAAAAAATCATAGTTCACGTAAAAAAAAAAAAATAAAAAAAAAAGAGCGCGTCTCGGAGATTAAAATAAACAAATGTGCCCTGATAGATAGTTTCAAAAAAAAAAAAACTGGCGCGGTTAAATTTATTTTTAGCTATGATCATTATTGCTGTTTGGGCTTGTGATTGGCCGTCTGGAAGGTTTTTTGCTTTACCAAATTAAGCAATACATTGACTTGCTTGTGTAAATGATATCGTCCATATTAGAGCTTTGCTTTGCCATTTGGTTTATATACTATCTTAGAAATGAGAACGTGAATTTACGCTTCAGTCATTTGGGTTGAGTCAGAATTCAAAATGAAGAAAAAGTTGTAAAAAAAAGATATACAAATAAAGTAAAAAAAAAAAAGAAAAGAAAAAGCGTGTGTCAAATTTATTTGGCCCGTGTTCAGGAACACTAATATGCGGTATCTTTGGTTTTTTTTTATAAAGCCGGTAATGGCTATCATTACAAGAATAAGCTACTTATGATTCCTCCCTATTCCAAAGTACATCAACGTATATAGTCATAATGTATGAGAAAAAAGTTATTTGCTGTATTCCTTGATCACCTCAATATCATTTTCGCGTTTTTTGACCATGAAAAACTTCCACGTATTCATTTTTTTTTTTTTTTTGCGAATGTCGTCGTCATTTGGCTCAAGTTTGGGTAGATTCTTTTTCAAATATCGAACTGAAGAAATTTCTGAAGAATCAAGATTAATTCAAGTGTAATTATGATAAATTCGTATTTATATCAATGGACAACCTTAGGTTAGGTAGGGACTTTGGTAATATGCAGTTGTGAAGTGACAATATAGGCAGCGCCTCGAGGAAGTGTCCGTAGCATTAACCTTCTCGTGGATTTCCTCGTGCGCGTAGTGCTCAGTCTTTTCACAAACCTTGAATAGTTTGATTTTCAAATTTTATAGTGTATGCGAGTTTTCTTTTCCTTTTCTGGTGTTTGTCTATTAGCATTTGGGTTCCTAAAGCCGTATGGGTGTCATAGTCAAAGTTTTATTCCTGAGTCTGAATTATATTTATTATTTTGTAAAAAAAAAAGGACATTGTTTAGTGATGAGGAGGTGGAGCAGTAGAACCATAACCCAATCTGTCTGGTTGCTCTGTTGGCACGCGCTGATATTCTAATCCACCTGTTTCCAAATCTTCAACATTATCATTGTATTTATGGACAATATAAAATCCATGAACAATACCCGGTACTGCGCCCAGAATGCAAAGACAGACGTTAATGAGCAACTCCACACTACATCCTGTCTTGACTGCAACCGCTGCTGGTGGAAACAGAAAAGCGAGAATAAATAAAAAAATATCTCTATTGGAGTAAGGACCCATACTGAAAGAATAGAAGAAAGCGAAAGAAAAAAGAAAAAAAAATCGAAAATCAAATCGTATATCATAAAGCCCTTTCTTTTTCTCTCATTCAAATCCATGAAGGTTTCTCCCATTTTTTTACTTTCTTTCTTTATTTCGTTGGTTGTCTAATTATGCCATTGATCAATAAAGAGCTTTTTCTTCTGTTGACTAACAAGGTGCGCAGTAGAGAGTTTATGTTAGAAGGAGGATGTGTAACAAGCATATCATGTGTGCCACTCCCTTTATAATAAAAAAAGAGGGCTTATTTTCTATCTTTTCTTTTTTTCTCTCAAAGAATGGATAAAGAAAATAATAGCTCAGAAGGTAAAAGCAAACATTGCTGCATAAATTTCCTATTAATGTTAATGCATCACTAAAACAGGTAGTCTTTAACCCTTAATATATTAAACGCTATCTTACATAACAACTAAAGTAGTAAATAATATTGATGTTTCAAAGAACCTTCAGACTGTAAATTCATCAGGTAAAAACAACAGTCAAATGCTGTATATAGTTGATGTTAATAGAAGCTAAAACACAGGCACTTTTTTTTGTTATAGAAAAAGAGTTGCCGTCAAGTATCAGCAATGCTGCTACTGCTACTGTTATTGCTAACACTAGTAATACTGTGAATACTGCTTCGCCTATTACTCCTATCCCTACTGTTACTGCTACTGCTACTACTGTTACAGACACCAATACTACCACTTATTCTACTTCCAACACTTCTCCTGTTACAGAATATATTGACCAAGACTTTTTAAAATTAACTCGAATTTATGAAAAAAGAATACATCAATCAAACACTGGGCTCAATTTTCACAGGATCATGAGCAGGGTTCAACCGAACGAGAAACAAGATGCTAATGTTCCCAAAGATTTGCAACAAAGCATCTCAAAGCTTGAACGTGAAACAGATACAGAAATACAGGAATTACTCGAGTATAAATCAAGACAAGAGTTAACTGTTCAGCAAGTACTCGACAA
This sequence comes from Rhizopus microsporus ATCC 52813, assembly GCF_002708625.1. NCBI lineage: Eukaryota > Fungi > Mucoromycota > Mucoromycetes > Mucorales > Rhizopodaceae > Rhizopus > Rhizopus microsporus. The sequence continues at coordinate 854,596 of NW_019671926.1, read as the reverse complement.
TTTAGATAAGGACATTCAAAGGAGTGAAGCTGAACTTAAACAGCAATATCACGCTTTGATAGACCTTGAAAACAAACTGAAGGGTGTAAATAGGCAGTATGAACTAGAAGACACGATAGATCAAGAGCTTCAAGCACTCACAGGCTCAATAAAGTCACTCGCAGGCACGTTTCAGACAGCTGATAATCCATTCTTGCGTATAAGCAATATTGTGTTTGGACAGATCATATTCCTACCTTCAGCTCATTTTGGAAAGAGTGTCAATGTCATCAACCAACTCTTTTTGGAAGCAGATAAACCAGAATGGAAGATATTGTTGGATAAGCAAATGGCTAAATGCTATGAAAAGGAGATTGGCTGTTCAGAAGAAGTTATTCAGGAGTTTAAAGGATTATTTCTAAAGGCAGGCCTCGTCTGTCAATCAAAACCACAGGATGATTTGATACGTGATTGCATTACAAAGGCCTATAGACTAAGACGATTTGCAGTAGTTCGATACCCAGGTTTTTTGGATAGAGCAAGAGCTCATTATGAAGGCAAGATGAAGAAGCCACGTAGTATAGAAAGCTCAAAAGGGCAATCTTCATGGGTACAAGAAGGCATTCGGAAGTTTAAAAAGCTGACAGAGAACAGACACTCGGTTCATGAATAAGGAAATCTATTTATTTACAACATCATCGTCCGAAGCGCTGCTCTACTTTTGAAAATCGATACAAGGCTTTAGAAAATAGTGTATAATTTAAAGAATGGTGATGACTAAAGTTACTATTTATAAAATGAGATCAAGCTACACATGACTTTTTTTTTTTGTTACTTACATGAACTCTGTGAGCTTAATATGCCACGGAGAATATCCATCTAAAGATAGATAATGATGAGGAAGGCCGTTATAGACAATCATTAAATCAGAGTCTGAAAAAGAATCTTCTATACATGACTTTAATACATATCCCCTTTGATGTTTTCCCTTTTCTCTTACTTTACCATGCATATGTTTATCTACTAGGCCAATATGAACATCATTTACATTGATTTGCTTGGCCATTCTTTGTACAACTGCGCCCATATGTGATTTACCACTTTCACCTGATAAAAACGAAAGTTTTATGTCTATATATAACAATAGCTGTTATCATTCGTATTCATCAACTCTGCTCTTATTCTCTTACAGTTTTCTTGTTTTGTTGTTCTCTTTGTTGAATAAGCCTTTATCCATTCATTCAATGTTTTGCTTTGTTGCTTGTATAAATCAACAGAAATATATTTCATCATACCTTAAAAGAGTGTAAATTCAATATTCCCAAAAAAAGAACATATTCATATAAATATATACACAATATTACCTGATGCATCATATACAGATATTTCTCTAATACCAAACTCCCAAGCCCAGCAAGAGACTGAACACACATTGTTTATAATTTCCTCCCAGTCTTTATGACTCCTTGTACTTGCTAATTCATTGGAAATATGAATACTGAGATGTTTTGGTATCTTTGTCAATTGAGCTCGATCATATTGAATGCATTCAAATATCTCTTTCTCGGTCAATCGATGTATATACACAATGCAGTACTGCCATGTAGTCCTGAATGATATATAGATGATATATATAAAATGTAGTGTATGAAGAAGAATAACACATAATAAGTCATAGGCTGCTGCTGTTATTGATGATGATATCCCTTGTGTATTTGTACAACTATCCAGCTGTATACAAGGATACTCTACTATACTCTTCTTTATCAACCCTTCTTCTTCCTTTGTAATTGTCGACATGACTTTTTTTTTAAAAAACCAAAAGAAAGTAAAAGAATAAAAATAAAAAAACCTTCCATTTGTCAAACAAACGGGCTTTCAAAAAAATAGAATAAAAAGGAAACAACCACACACAAAGGGACACACTAGAGGCTGAATCAAACGTTTGCACGTATACAGTGTCTGGATACAGTGTTTCACCAAATGAGATTTTAATCATTCATCATAAGCAGATTCTATTTGTGATGTAGACATAGTAGAGGTACTCCCCTTTTTCAAGATGGATACCCTACACCATATTTATTGGTCAATAATTTACTCTTATCATAATCCCCTTTGTCGGTAACTTTGTAACTTTTGTCTGGATCTGGCAGACAAGACACAGCCTGCTTCTTTTCTGTCTTTATCCAAGCTAAATATAGAAAGAGAACAACCAAGAAGGTGGCCCATATGGCAAACAAAATATAGACCACGAGACTTGCTCCCCTTATTCTCATTCCCAAGGATACGTTCAATAGAGCCATAGTAGCTAAAAATCGTCCTAACCATATATGCACATGGTTATTCCACGGGCGTTTGGCTGGCAAGCGATTATGCTTTCGTCGATATCGAAATACAGAATGATTTACAACACCCAGGATAATTTGTATCCATGTGCCAAGTGACAGAATGGTTCCAATCATCTATAAAGATCAATCATTATTCATTACTTTTTTTTTTAAAAAAAAAAAAAAAAAAAAGACATACAGAATGAGGCCTCAATTTGATCTCACCAGATACGCTAAAGATAAGGCCGGCAGACGCTGTAAATGGTAAAAGTACAGCAGTTGCCATGACCGCCATATGAAACTTGGGTCCCCATGGTAACTGCTTCTTTCTAGCGTACATATTGCCTGCAATAGCAAGTGGCACGGCCACTAGCCATACAAATGCCATCAGTCCTCCGTGGATATAAGATAACTTTGTTCTAACAGCTTGATCCATAAAGAAGAAAACAAAGAAGAAAACAAAGAAGAAGGAAATAGAGAATAAAGAGCAGTTTATTTTTATATTATTTTGACTGCATTAGTCAGGTTTTCTACAGGCTCTTTTATCTCTTGAGGAATGTACTTTAATATTTTTTCATGTATCTGACTTCTTTCCGCGTATATAGCATCTACGTTTTTCAAGTGAGTATAGTGATTTATATCAATGAGTGCATTTACCTTCTGATACAGATTCATGCCCGCTGTAACCGGACCTATCATCATCAAGTGTATCAAACAGACAGATTTTAGCACATATCTCATGAAACTCATTGACTTGCTCCTCATCATTATAATTAACAACAGAAGCCACGCTTGTACGCAAATAGTTAATAGTAGCCATGGTCTCCTTTTGATCAATATCTCCTGTCTCTCTTAACGTTTGAACCGTTTCACGACACAGTTCTCTCAACTTTTGCATGCGTATCAGAAATAGACAGTGGTTGTATACTGTACTTGCCTCTGGTCTAAACCAAAAATTCAATTAGAAAAAGAATACATGCTTTGGATCATCTCTTACCTTCTTAATTTTAGTTCCCAGAGGTCATCCAACCTTGTAGGTAAATCGCCTTTACCTCCTGGATTTCCGCCAAACATATAATGTGTCTTGGATACAGGATCATATACCATCTGATGAGCATATCTCGGTATCGGCACATCTGACCTTGACGGCAGGCACTCCAGTATTTCGTGCTCATACACTTTTTCCCACGCGTTTGCCTTGATCGAGTACACATAAATCACGTCCCTTATTCGCTCCAGTCTAGAACTACGTGTGTATCCTGCAAAAATGTACATTTCCTGAAGTTCCTCATCTATTGTCACACGTTGCGTCAAGCCGGCTTCTGCGCTAATGTCACTTGCATGCCCGTAGTCTATCTCTTGAAAAAAGTTTTGTGGGATGCTGTATTTATACATGTCATAAAAGTATTCATAGCCGCGTTGGCCACCAAATATGTAGATAGTCTTGTTGGTTTTATCAACAACCATTGAATGCCCCACTCTGTTTGTCACTGAACCGTCGTGCGTATCTGCATCATCGAGCCTATAATGGAACCATCAGTAAAATAGGGGGGAAAAAATGTAGTAGCGTCTCTATATACCTTAGGATGTCCCATTCTTTTGATGCTATATCGTACGCATAAAATCCACTGTGTACTGGCACATCGGGACCACGATTGATGACTTTACCACCACATACATAAATCTTTCCTTCATGAGAATCAATGCACATTTGGTGATCAAATACTAGCTCTGGTCCTCCATGTTTCTAATCCAAACTGTTATGTTTTGACAAATAAGCCGATTGTTTAACTTACTGCTGTATGGTCACACAACTGTATCCATTTGTTCTGTTTGAGATCATACATGAAAAAATCTGATTCTACTGGTGACGATTGTAATGTTTGACCCACATATTGACCCAGGACAAAGAGTGCGTCCGTTTGAGGATCGTAGCACATTCTATGGCAAGATCTTGGGCCTGGCCCTTTATCACTTGCAGGATACAGTTAGAACATAATGCTGTTGATATTTCTTTTTTTCTTTCTTACCTCTCTGTATCTGAACTCAAAAGGTGCCATGAACTACTCACAATGTCATAACACCAAAAATCACCCAGATCTTCTCCACCATCGTATCCTCCCAACACATAAATAGCTTTTTCTTTTACGTCAATGCACATTTGGTGGCCTCCTCTGCCACAAGGCACTCCGTGTTCTGTTGATGGCATATTTAGAAAAGAGTTGTAGTTCATAATCTTTTCGCTTACCGCCTGTAGACTTCAAATGCTTCCAGTGAGCCTTATAAGATGATTTGTCGCAGTAAGCTTGAAATATATTTGCATCGTACAGCTCCTTTACTACTTTTTCAGCATCGTCAAAGTTCCCACATGCTACAAATTGGTAATGTAAATTGGAGAGGATAGGATGTTCCAAGTGAACGTCTATTCTATTTTTTAAGACGTGAAAGACATCCATCATGTTCTTTTGTCTAAAGTATTTCAAACATAATCGTAGTGTTTCTGCTTCTTTAAACTTGAAAATGTGGGTCAGGATGCTTTTGGGTCTATTGAGTACCTGTCAACCTACATCTTTGTATTCTTGAAATACTTTGTTTACAATCGATCTATCACCTATGCCTCGTATTTCCAAGTACCATATGCTATAATTAAAACTTGAGCCATAAGCTGCTAAAGGGATAATCTTGATATACTGAACAGGAACTACCTAATTGCCTATAAGCGGATTTCTACTTTATGTTAATTATATGTACCATATTCTTATACTGATGCTTCAAATCAAATGTTTCGGACTTGGTGTCGTTTTTTAAACCTGCATATACGGTTATGCAATGCGTCTCTTTGTTTTTTGCTCTGTCATACCACCATGAAATAATTCAAGCATATCACTTTCCAGATCCAAACCGCCCAACACTTTGAATTCCTTCAAGTTGCATACATGACCTAAGATAGATGATCAATATTACGCCTTAAGTCATCCCCCCTTCCCCTTTACTTTGATGGTATTTTCCAAAAGTGATAGAGCCTATTAAAGTGTAAAACATCAAGAATGTGTGACACCCATAAATAATAAAAATTACGTGCAATCACTGGTCTTTTAAATTTGATGGTGATGTATTGCTGATTATCGCGTGCGCTACTAGACCAACGAGATAGCTGTTCCATGGGCCTATCTGTAAGCACGTTCTGTGGATGATAGTACAGAGAATATGAAGAATAATCGTGAATCGTGTATTTTAATACTGTATCTTTACACGCGGTCAGAAAAGAAGGTGGAGCAATAACTGTAGTAGAAGGTACTATCGACTGATCATTGACTGTTGGATATTTTAGCTGATTCTTTATATAATTTAAGCACTTTTCTGACTGATTGGACGATATGTAAGGCTCAGGATGATACTCTTTAAGTAATTCTTGTAGCTTTTCTCTTGCAATTAAAGCGGCTTCACCATTTAATCCCGTTAAGCTCTCATCACTTCCAATCCTATTCATTTTTCTCTCCTGAAAAGAAGAAATGAACCATCTCCTCTCTCTTGCTCTCTGTTTTATGTTACTCCTTCGTTCTTTTCCTAGTTGAAATATCAATATTCTTTTAGAGGTCACATGATCGCTCCACTCTGTGGTACCCTTTTTGTTCAAGCCGGCTTAATTCCGTGTTATCCAATGAAACTCCGTATAAATTATCCCCCACCACATCTAAAAAAAGAGATCCCTTTTTTCCCTTTATCTCACCCTCCCTTCTTCTCCTGTCCTTTCCTTTACAAACGAAACAGCATTATATGCCTGAAGAAACCCCTGGACCTCCAAAGAAACGTGCCAAGATTGTGAGTGCATGTGCTGAATGCCGAAGAAAAAAGACAAAATGCAATGGAGAGCAACCTTGCCGAAACTGTCAAAAGTCAGCAGTCCATTGTATTTACCCTAGTTTACAACAAGATGATAAGCGAAATGGACTAACAAGGGCTGCTTTGGAGTCAATTGAAGAAAGGTTAAAAAATATCGAAGACATGTTGAGAGCCGTTCTGTCCAACCAACACACAATTGATCCAAACTTTCAAAGATTGCCTTCGATCCATGATCTTTCGGCATCTTCGGCTTATGACAATAATAATAGTAGTAATAACAATAGTAATGATAATAACGACAACAATAATAAATATGTACCATCCACTGGCTATGCGTATTATCTAAAAGAATCATCTACACCAACAACCATACAACCACCTGTCATCAATACTATGGCTCAACCTATGAAGAAGCGGAAACGATAATCGTCCCATTTTTTGTATTTTATTTCTTCATTGTTATCTGCCACACTTTTGATTCGTTCATTCAAGTAAAAAGTGACTGCTTGTTTGCCTGTCTTTTTTTATAAAGACTTTTTTTCATTTTTTCATTTGTATTTTCCCTCTTTTTTTTTATTCAAAATAATAGATCTGTTATTTAATCATGTCATCAAGAAAAGAAAATAAAGAAGGTAAAAGAGCATACAAATCTTGTCTTGAACATAGCACTCACTCTGTCTTCTCAGATCGTGCTGATAAAAGAGACAAGAGAGATAAGCGATCTCGTAAGAGAGATAGAGATGATCAAGCATCAACTCCAAGTGAAAATACTACTCCTGTTACTTCAGAAAGAACAACACCCGAACCTGATGTCAAGAAACGTAAAGTGATTGAAGAAAGCGATAAGAGATCAGAAAATGGTGACATTCCTGATCACTTGCTTCTTTCTAATTTCCGAATCTCTCAAAGTACGATTGACAACCTTGAAAAGAAGGGAATCAAGTCTCTCTTTGATATTCAAGCAGCTACTTTTGATACCATCTTTGATGGCAAGGACGTCCTTGCTCGTGCTCGTACAGGAACAGGTAAAACATTGGCCTTTGCTATTCCAGTTGTCGAACGACTTGCTTTGGATAAAAACTATAAGGAACGTCGTGGTCGTGCCCCTCGTGTGCTCGTGCTGTGTCCTACTCGTGATTTGGCTAAGCAAGTCTGTGGTGATTTTGAACAAGTTTCTGGAAATCGTTTAAAGACTCTTCCTGTCTATGGTGGTGTTCCCTATAATGAACAAACAAGCGTGTTCAGAGAGGGCGTTGACGTTGTGGTTGGTACACCTGGACGTATTTTGGACCATATCAAATTTGGAAACATGAAGCTGCATGATCTCAAGTTTATCATTTTGGATGAAGCAGACGAAATGCTGGACGCTCGTGGCTTTGAAGAAGACATGTTTAATTTGTTATCAAACATCCAAGAACAAAAAGAGACCCGTGACTATCAAACATTGTTATTTTCAGCCACTGTCCCTGAATCTGTCATGCAAACTATTCAACGTTTCCTCAAGGAAGATTATGAACGTATTGATTTGATTGGTAATGCAAAGAATAGAACCAACACCAACATTCGTCATATCGCTATGCCTTCTTCCTACCACGCCCGTGCAGATATTATTGGTGATGTAGTCAATGTATATGGTCGTAGTGGATTAACTGTCATTTTTTGTGCAACCAAGGCAGATGCAAACGAATTGGGTGCTCATGACAAGATCAAGCAAGATGCTGCTGTTTTGCATGGTGATATTGCTCAAGCATCACGTGAAGCTACTATGAAAGCGTTCAGAGAAGGCAAATACAAGTGTATTGTCTGTACAGATGTATTAGCTCGTGGTCTCGATATTCCTCAAGTCGATCTGGTCATCAACTGTCAACCACCTAAAGATCCTGAAACCTATGTTCATCGTTCTGGACGTACTGGTCGTGCCGGACGTTCTGGTGTGTGCGTTACGTTCTATAAGCCAGCTGAAGAAGGTCTATTGTCATACATCTCCAAGCGTACTGGTGTTCAATTCGAGCAACTTTCTGCTCCTCGCCCTGAAGATATCATTGAAGCTACAACTGAAGATGCGTTCAAGTCCATTGATTTAGTGAAGCCAGATGTGTTACCTTACTTTGAAGAACCAGCCAAGCAGTTGATTGAAAAGCATGGTGCTGTTAATGCTGTAGCTGCTGCATTAGCCTTCATGACAGGTTATCATCAAGGCGTTCCTAGCCGTTCTTTATTGACATCACAAGAAGGGCAGACGACTCTTTTGGCACAAATATCCTATGCGATCCAGCATCCTGGATACATTCGTAACATTATCACTCGTGAATACCCCGAATTAGGCTACGATGATGTTAAGGGATGGCGTATGACACAAGACTCTATGGGTGTTGTATTTGACATCAAATCATCTAGATGTGAAGTAACAGAAGACGGTGAAGTGTTATTAGTTGGTAGAAGATGGACAGCTCGCAATATTACCCTAAGTGCTCCCAAGTCATTGCCTCCTCTTCAAGATCGTGAGGTCAGAGGTGGCGGTGGTGGTGGTTATAATAGAGGAAATAGCTATGGACGAGGCAATAGTTATAATAACAACAATCGTTCCAACAATAGCTATGGAAATAATAACTATAACAACAATAACCGTGGCAACTATGGTAGAAGAAATAACAGCAACAGCAATTATGGTGGCAGACGTTAATGTGTAATAATAGCATGCATTTTCAATTCATTATATATTTTTTATTTTTTATTGTAAAATAAATACTCGACATAGACAAACTTCCTCTTTTTTTTCTTTCTTTCTTTATATTAAAAAATGAGTAACTCAAGCTGGAATCATGAAGGTTTGATTTCCATCTTTGTCTTGAATGCATTGTATTCACTTATATTTTTAAAAAATAAGCCAAAAATGAAGATCTTGTAATGACTGAAGGAAATGAAGAAGAAGAAGAAGAAGAAGAAAGTAAAATATATCCTGATTCACCAGCAATATCCATTCCAAAATTTGCTTCTGATTTCTCAGATCATTACGAAGGTTCATCTCCACAACATCAATGGAATGATATGGATGAAAAAGGTGACGCAGTATTTTATACGATGCATATGGAAAAATCGATTATAGATCAAGACTTTATGGCTGGTAAGGGTTTGAGTTTATTATTATTATTATTATTCATTACTTTCATGAATAGAAATAGCTACGTTTGATGATGATTTTGATGATGATGACCTGTCTTAATAAATTATATGTGTACATATATCACTTTATTCATGCAAATGTGTCTCTTGACTTTTATACATAGCATCTGACTTGACGATACTGAGTCAAGAAACTATAAAAAAATCAGAGAAAACACTATGCACCAGAAAATAGGTAAATGTTACGGACGATAACTGTGATTCCATTTTACGACTTCACACTATCAAATTCTCTGCCTAACCTAAGATTGTCTATTAATGTGAAATACACATGGTCGATCTTGCATCTCTGTTGATAGCACCTGACAACATAAAATAAAGAAATAACAATATTTCTTTTTTCTCTTCTTCTTCATGAAAAGAAACAAGAGAACTTCATAAACTTATGTGTAGCGTCAAGTTGTATAACGAAAAGTTTTGTTGGTGAACATCTTAGGTATCGGGTAGAGGTAGCGCCCGAAGAATTAGTCTAACTTCTGGTGAATTTTCTGGTGCATGTAGACTTTTTTTTATCTCAAGCCCCTCAGAAGCTCTTTGTCAAATTCTCAACAGCGTCTATGATGGTTGCTCTTGAATTGTAGTCAAAGAAGTTCTTTATATGCTCCTTGTGGCAGCCGTCCAACTTACTTTTAGGACAAGTTGGCACAAGGTTTGCTTTCTTGTGAAACACGAAGCTACTTGGGTCTTCTTTCTCCTATTATTTCCATTCTCGTGTAGTATGATAGTTGACGTTGGTAGATGCGACAGCTTCCTTGGGCTTCATACCTTTCTGCTTTAAGTAGAAGATACAGCAATCGTCGATCCTTGTTTGTGTATCTCTTTCTTTTTTAGGGTTCACTTCAAACATATTAATGTCAGGATCCTCGGCTAACCTTTTCGGCAAAGTAACTAATTGAGAGTGGAAATACGCCATTTCCAGAAAGTAACGTCGTTCCGCCGTATTATAAATTTTTGAATTATGCGACGTTACTTGTAGAAAAGCTGTGTTGTAATACTTTTTTTATTATTTTTTCCAATGCAATCCATCTTTGACTTGAAAAAGGAAGAAGATCTCTACTCTATCCTTAATTGTGTAGATTCCAGTACAGTAAGTAAAAATTGTTACATAAGGGGTCAGTTTATATAATATGATTAGTCCGAACAAATTAGAACAGAATATAAACGTTTAGCATTACAACATCATCCTGACAAGAACTCTAATTCAGGTTACTATTATTATTATTACTATTTCATTATAAATAACTCTTGTTTATTAGCTCAATTTGACAAGATCAAAGCTGCATATGATATCTTGGGAGATCCAGCAAAGAGAGCTTTGTATGACCGCTGGAAAGCAAGTGGACTTATCATCCCTTTCTCTCAGTTTGCTCAATTAGGAACTCATGCACAGGTAATAAAGAAAATAAATCTGATATTCATAAACTTATTACAACTTATAGACAGTTCATTGGCAATCATTACCATCTCAGTTAACAATAACCGATCATGACAACTCAAGCCATGTTGATATGACAAGTATTCGAGCCCCTTCAACCAATTCACAAAGAGTACAAGTTGAATCAACAAGCTTTTGGAAAAAGAAGGACTACATTATACAAGATAGACCTAATTAACATTTATTCCTCTTCTTCTTCTTCACTGTCAGATACTGTTTGACCAAGTCCTCTTAATCTATCCTTATACTTTTTTATTTGCAAATCTTGATCACCTTTAAATGATATAAGTATATTACATTCCCTTTTGTTCTTATTCTCATTCCTCTTACCCATCAAAACAAGCAGATCCTCATTCTCTCTCTCGAGTTCTTCAAACTTAGTATTCTGCTGATTTAACTTGTCTTTTAATTCATGTATTAAACTTGATTCATCCACAGCAGCCTTTTCCTTCAACTGACTTTCTAATCCTGACACTTGCCCTTTCAATAAAGTATTCTCGGTAGTAAGAGATTCTACATTCTTCTTTAGTAGTTCATTCTCTACTGTCTAAAAAAAAGGGGGAAGTTAGATCTTTTTGCTAAACTTTTTCTTTTATATGTATACCAATGATTCAACAAATGCCTGCAAATCTGCCACTTTCTGTTCAAGGGATGTTATCTGAGCTGTCTGTTTATCTATAGTAACCTTTTGTGACTGAACAGTTTCATCAGTTGCAACCGGGCTAGAAGGAGTAAGAGAGCCTATGGTGATGATCAATATACAATACAGCTCCCAAAAAATCAACTTACTCTCTCTGCTTTCAATCTTATTGAAACTCGAAGGCTTCTTCTTTAATGACTTTTGAACGTTTTCTACAGTAAATGAAAATGAGCTTTTTTTATATATATATCAAACATAAATGGACTAACCATAATTGGATTTAAAAAAGTCTACAAACATACTATCAAGTAGCACGGATGGTAAAGAGCTGTTATTATTCATTGATTCTTCTTCGGACATTTGCAAATACTGTGGTGCATTTTTGATAGCAGAACTATCACGAAGACGAGCCAATAAGCTATTCATTTGATCCAGTCGACTAGAAAATATACTTTGGAGCTTTGTTCTGATATATGTTATTATTGTTGCTGTTATTATTGTTAGATGTCAAATAATACCTGTCCAAGGGAGTATCAGGATCATCATTAAATTGATATACAATGCCAAGTAAGTAAGCAATCAATCCTTGAACGATAGGATCATTTGTTGAAGAAAGCATTTCTTGAATCAACTACAAAATAAAAAGATCAGAGTTGATGTATAATCAATAAAGCAACCTTACAAATTGAGCATGGGTGCTTTCTGACAAGAATGAGGCAACAGACTTGGGGCTTTCATAGAGCCAAGTACACAATAGAGTGAGGTAGCCGATGGGTATACGAGGATTCGTCATATGGTTCTTCATGGCCATTAACAGTTGGGCAACGATTTGATGTAAGAGAGGGATGAGATCCTCTCCCTTTGCCTCATCTCCAAATACGATATTTCCTGCAATTTCTTTTGCTTTTTCATTATTGCGGATGACATATGATAAAATACTGCAAGCAAACCAAGCTTTATATGGATCAGTTAATGACTGTTCCCAATTTTCAATCATTTCTAAAAGCAGTGACCCAGCTGAATGAGGTTTATCTAATAAAGCTAAGTTCCTCCTTTCTGCAAAACGTTATTTCTATTGTTCATACCATTATATGGGCTGTTAGCATTATCCTCTGGGGGTAATTTCAAAGTAGATGCCAAAACAAGCTGAGCATCAGGGTTCTCTGATAGACAGCTGTACACTACATAAGCTGCAGCTGCTCTACTAGAATAACTATACATCATACCATGATCCTCCATCAGAGCAATAGAGATTAAGGAAACCAGAGCAGGTCTGGGAAGGCTCGATGCCGCATTTGGAATAGGCTGTCCATCTTCCCCTAAAGCAGGTGGACAGGCGACAACGACTCTAGCAAAGGTATCCTGGTTTTGACGGTTTGCATCTACAACATAAGCAATAGCATACAAGGCTTCTGTACGGACAATAGATGGAACATTTGAACAAAGAGCCAACTGAACGATAGGCAACAGAATACCGCTTTGAACCATAACTGACTGATTGATAGGTGTACTGCTGTTGCCAGGTTCAGTCAAAATACGGATCAACTGTAAGACCAGGACTGTGTTTGCTACTTTTTGCTCTGGCCAATCTTCAAAGGAAAAAGGAACGTGATCAGCATCAGCATCACCTACATAACCCAAAAGTCCTGGGATTTGTTGAATACAGCTTGTTTCACGAAAGTAGACTTGATCAGATACATTATATCTCAGCAAGTTTTGCATTAATGTCAAGCTATCTTGCACAATGATGTCCCCTGAGATCCCTTCCTGCTCCTCAATAACAAACAATAGCTTTTCAAATGTTGCTTGAAAAGTAACGATCTTTTGAATTTCAGTATTATTGCGAGTCAAGCCGATCAATAACAGCAATCCCTCTTTTATATATATATATATAAGTAACCTTTTCTTTTCTTTTCTTTTCTTTTATATATGTATATATATATATACCATTTCTGATAATATCACGTTTATCATCTAAAAGGTCGACAAGACGAGAGATACCCATTGGATTAGTCAGGACACACTCTTGAATACGTTTACTTCTATTGGACAATAATGTTGATAAAAGTTTGATTGTGTTGTATCGAACATAAAAGTCAAACTCTTCAAGTATATCAAGTAGAATAGTGACATTACGCGATTCCTATCCAAAGTTAATAACGAATCGTGATAAAGATTCATACTTTACTTCGATAAAGTAGTCTGTAAATTTGAATCCTCTGTCATCCTTATCATACTATCAAAGACATCGTTGAGGACTACTGCATCACTCATACCTTCTTTTCTATTTTACCTGGTTGTGAACAGTACACAAAATAGAAATAGTTTCGAGAAGTGATTTTGTAATGTCGGTATCCTTGTAGTCAATATGCAAAACTTTTATTAATCCTGGAAAACTCTTGTTTCCAACTTCCTATATTTAAGCACAATAGTATCGTATTTCTTGTTTGGTTCTTTGACTGTGTACCTCTGGCCAGTCTCTCACTAAGCCCTTCAAGCTTAGGACGGCTGCACGTCTATCTTCCAGTAATGTTGCTGTTTCTAAGCAATCAGCAAGCTTTTCAATTGTCTCATCTGCAGATTGGGGCTGTCCTCGTTCTCCTCTTAAAGCAATATACCCTCGAGAAAAGAAATCCATTCTTTATTTCATAAAAAAGGGAAAAGGGAAAAAAGAAAAAGTGTACCCAGAAAAGCAGAACACGGTGCTGGCTTTGAATTATTGGTCAGTAACTTGTAAATGTCAATGCAGAGAAAATCATTTAATGCCGGACAAGTGAGTTATCGGTCAATATTTGCATTTTATTCTTCATATGTGAGCAAAGAAGAGTCTGGTCAGTCAAAAAAGACAATTGAGACATGAAATACAATAGTCTTGCTATGTCTTTTTTTTTTTGTAGACTTTGAGAGCTATTCTTGCACTAGATTAATTAAAGCAATGAAAGAGTATTAAACAGAACTTGAAATGGTGTGAGCGAAACTGTTTTGCATAAAAAATGCAACGTATTTATGATAAAAGATTAACACTATTGCTGGCAGTGAATTTGGGATTTAGTGAGTTAATTAATAGTAAGAGCAGTTGGTATAAAACGTCGACAAAGCGTAGGCTTTGTCTTAATTGTGATCTTTAATTTTACGATGACCAGACCTTAATAGATCAAGAAAGTATATTGAGCTACCAAAATATAAAAAACCAAATATAAACTGAGCTTAAAGACCCTTTAGATATAATGCTTCAGAACGAGCGTGCCAGAAAGCAACAATGTAAAAACAAAAGATAAAGTAAAGTAGAATTTAGAGGAATTGAATAACAAAGACTTGATCCAAATTATTGTTTATTCAAAAAGGTAATTGCGAATTTATACAAGTTCAGTTACTTTTTTAAACGTGAAATCTTGTTCTCGAGTAAGCTTCACTCATTCATTCACTTGCTTACTCATAAACTTGGTCTGGTTCCAAATCGAAATATCCGACGTTGTTGCTGTTATTTTAAATTTAAAGGAGTTTGCTTTATTATTTATAAAGATAGTAGTTAAAAGGTACAGAGAAACTGTATATATAACTTTATTCCGAATAAAGTAAAGAAAAATAGAAATATCACAACCTGTATCGAAGTGTTCAGAAGCTTTAGGATTAAAATGAACTGGTATAACTTGCTTAGCATACAATAGACTGCCCTTGCAGCAAAAGATTGGACTCTATGTTTATATTCAAAATGGAGCAAAAGAATAAAAATGCATATATTAAGACAATACTAAAGAGAGGATCAGGTATTATTTGATTATTGAGACACTTGATTTGCTCCAAGGCAAAAATATTTAAAAAAAAAAAAGATTACAACTAATAGGAGATATAATAGTAACTAAAGTGAATGAGTGTTCACTAGATTACATTAAATGGCCAGTCGAGTAGTTTGTTAAATAAAAAGAAAGCAAGGTCAAGTACTTTTATAACAAACAATAGCGCCTGCTTATAACATGAACAAGAAAATAAGTGATTGACTAATATAATTGATGAATGCTGAGCAATCAGCATAGCTATTTATACCAAGTTGAAATGACACTAAGGCCACTTTCTATTAAAAACTGCTTTTGCAAAAATATGAAATTTTGATTTTCATTTTGTGTTACGTAATTTGTTGCATTACCAAGGGCGTGCTTCAGAACTTTTTTATTACTTTAGTGTAGTTTTAAATACATTCGTGTGAATTTGTTTGCTAAAGTATATTTAAAAAGAGGTAGCTTGTGTTTAAAACCCTTGGTGAGACTTGAGATTGATAGTAAAAGCACCAAAAAGTAAAGTTACTAAAAGTGCTCGTTGTGTGAATACCAGATCGTATAATGCCGATCAGGCTGAGCTGTGCAAAGCAAAAAGCAAAAATAAAGATAAAAAGGTTCCTAAATTCGCTTGATTGGGTAATTCAGGAGAAAATAGAGATAATAATAAAAGAAAAGGCTGTGATTCAATAGTTGGCGATGTACTGAATGATTCTGAAAGTAGAAAGTTCAACGCCTTTTATACTGCTTAAAAGTAAAGGGAGTAAACTAAGGTTGTAACTTGGCTACAATAATATTGTGATAGTGATAATCAAACCTTGAATATTAGAAATAAAAAATTTCAGTGAAAGCCTTTATGAGAGAAAGTTTCGTAAGCTAATTGATATGATACTAACACTATGTTTTTTATTTCAAAAATGCGTTGGACCATTTGTACAAATTGGTTTTATATGGAAAATAAGAAGAAGCACTAGTCCATTGTACTATCAAGAGCGTAGTTCTAAATCTTTACTATATAGACAGAGGTCTTTTCATAGATCGGCTTGCTTTCATCCTGTGGAGTGATTTTGTGAATATAATGCAAAAGAATTCAATTCTGTGTAGAGATTTGAACGTAAAGGGACTAGGGTAACCTTGTTGATAGAATAAATTTAAATGTTTTGACGATAAAAACTTGCAATCACCTGATTTTTTTATAAATATCAAATAGAATTTTATTATCAGGTGTAAAGCTTTATCAAGTAAAAATAAAATTGTAAAGATATGAG
This sequence comes from Rhizopus microsporus ATCC 52813, assembly GCF_002708625.1. Classification (NCBI taxonomy): domain Eukaryota; kingdom Fungi; phylum Mucoromycota; class Mucoromycetes; order Mucorales; family Rhizopodaceae; genus Rhizopus; species Rhizopus microsporus. The sequence continues at coordinate 838,148 of NW_019671926.1, read as the reverse complement.
ATGTAATATATTCAAAAATAGGAAGAAATAAATTAATAAAAATGACGAAAGACATTCTTTTATAAACGGAAGAGAATTATGTAAAAAATAAGGAATAAATTATAAATTATTACAAAAGCATCTATATTATTCTAAAATAATTTCTTTTTTTGTTTAGATGGACCTTTGTTTATATTTTTTAAGTTTCTTCTGTATTGACAAAACGAATTCATTTGATGGTTCGATTTCAAAGATTTCATCAAAAATAGTCGCCCTGTTGAAATGGAATGACATAATGAAGTTGTTTCAAAGGTAACTCTATCATTTCATCATTGCTACAGAGCTACAGTAACAATAGTTTAATTTCATTAGTTGTTCGATTATTTGTATGACAATCACAAGGTTTAAATAAGTTAAAAAAAAATGAAAATTTAAGAAGGAAAGATAAAGATAAAGAATATGGATAAAGTAACTACAGGCACTATTAATCTTGCCGTATTGAGCCAACAATATTTGTAAAAATAAATTATGGGAATGGCATTGTGATTCAAAATACGAATGTTTTTTTGAATGCTTCTCCAAAAAAAAAAAATTGTATTTTTCTTTTATATTTTCCATAGTTTGGGTAAGGATGCGTTGAGTGACTACCAGATCATATAAAGTTGTACGAAGCGTAAATAAAAAGAAAAGGTGTTTCTGGATTTCTTTTAATTAGGTAATTCAGATTAAAATTAAGAAAAAGTAAATAAAAGGGTATTGATTTAAACAGTTGGAAATTTATTGAATGATTTTTTTTTTTTTGAAAAACTTCAAAAAGTTGTAACCTTTTTATACGAGGAATATACACTTTTTTCACGAAAGAGGAGTAAGTAGCAGTAGATGAAGCGGTGAAAATTTTCTGAATTCAGGCATGATCGGACGTTCCTCATCTCAATGCAAGAGCTGCATACCGAAATTCTTTACTGTGAAAGAACCAAACAAACGCAGACCGCTATTGGATTGCACGAACTTGAACTAGTACATTCAATGCAATCACTTCAAAATGGAGGGTACACCGGTCTTACGGGAGTTATTAGACAAGAGCGATTGCATGTGCAAGATAGATTTGAGAGACGCATATGTAGTAATGCTGATACACGAAAACTTCAGAGACTTTGACCTTTTTACATCAAGATGTGGTATATCGATACAAAGTTTAGCATTTGATCTCAATGTTGCGCTTCGAGTTTTCTCCAAGCTCATGAAGTACGCTCACAAATGAAACTAAATCACCAATGATCTTTAGTCGCATGGATGTCACCTTCCAAAAGAGGATGGTAGAAGGATTAACAATTGAAGACGTAAGCTTTTAACGTAGTCGACAAGAAAAAGGATACACAAGGCATATGATCATGGATGGAGAGTCTTATCCAATTATTGCTATAAATATGGAATAGTTTCACAAGCTTATAATCCAAAAGCGGTATATCGCTTCTTACATGAATACGCACATCTGCCTGCACCGGCTTTAACTGTTTATAGGCCATCAATAGCCTCCGTGTTCAATATTATCGATGAATACAAGTGATGTATTGCAGAAGAACTATCAATCGTCTCATTTTTCCAAGCCAAACGAATATCAGAATTGAAGATTCCAGCCTTAGAAAAACAAGAGACTTGGGACATACTGCAATTAATTACATACGTCTGAGGATGAGGCTTAGATCTAGGAAGATTACAAAAGAAAACAATTGTCTGGACTGACATCGCATCATAGATGCGACCTCGCTTGGACCTTGGTAAACTACAGTATAGAGACGTAGTCTTTTCCTCGTCGGAAGACGGACAACCACTTGGAACATCCTCAACATCAAGAGAGCCAAAAGAAAGTCAATGGAAGGTAATAAATATTAAAACAATAGAGCACGTGAAAGAAGATGATTGTCCTGTGAAGACCTTAGCAAAATTTATGGATTGTACAGCAACTTACATCATGGTTTACCTGACGATCATATATTACTCCTGGCAGAAATGGAGAAATGAGAGCAAGCACACCCTATCAAACTAGTAACCGCCACCTTGTGAATACATCAAACCATGTAAGGGGCCAAGATTGATAATAATGTGTACAAGGCGGATTTATTGAGAGCAGCTGCTAGCATCTGGGCGGTAATGAAGGGCCATGCTGTTGACCAAATTAAGAAACGCACAAACTGGTCGAACAACTCTAACGCCTTTGAGAGATATTATTACAAATCATTCAACAATTTCAGAGATAGTCAAGTCATCAACAGTACCATTTTTTCTGCTACGGAAAATATTGTCACCTCGTCAGAACCTGAAGTGGAGACAATAATGATTGGAACAAGTATGTCTTCCAATCACACCATTGTCAGAATGGAAAGGAAAGATAAGGCGATCACTCGCCCTACGACATTGAATTGGCTTAAAGTCTTAATGTTCCCAGCCCAGAAACAAGCATAAAAAATATAAAATACACGCTCAAAGATCTGAAGAAATAATACTTCGAAAAAGTCTTTATTCTATAATATTATCTGAAAACAAAACGTGGCGTGAAAGAGCCTTTACCAACTCATCTTCTCCTTCTACTCCGGCAGCGATGTGATTCTTTAATATTTGCCAGTGCTTTGGAACAAAATATCCCCATTCAAGCGATGTTTTTCCAATGCCTGTTTTCCAAACAGCGCGAGCCGGTAAAAGCCGATAATTTTGCTAAGATCCAAAGCGTTTTCAATTTTGCTTTTATTAGAAACCGTTGAATGAGAGAATTCATAGTGATCATAAATGTTGGTAATGTAATCCGGTTGTTTGTCAAAAACAGCATCCTCATTGTCGACCAAAAAGTTCGCGCAATATGGCACTGTCATAGCATCATGACCAACCAAAAATCGTACAGTTGGATAAACGTATGAAGTAATTATATTGTGTTCAGACAGTAGCCTCAGGTTAGCATCTTTCATTGAAGGAATCAAGGATTCCACAGCTAGGACTATATTTCTTTGCGCAGTATTCTGTTGCAATTTTGCTAAATTCAACAATGCCAATCGTGCATCTAAATCGTCCAAAGTATCGCTTCGGATATCCTTTTTTTGAATGAACAAAAAAAAAAAAGAAATAAATACAGTAAGATCATAAATTTTTATCATGACCCATTCAGTTAAGTGTAGACTGGGCCACACCTTGAGAATTTTTTTTACTCCATCCCCAACTCAAGGTCTGCGACTTTTTCGATATCCAGCTCTTTTATTAATGTCTTGTGGATGCCACGCAGAAGAGACGTGGAGAAAAATTGGCTAGGCACATTCTCGTAGTTGTATTGCTGTTGGACAACAAAAATTGACAACATAGCCATAGAATAAAGAAAAAACTACATACACCAGAGAATGTACCAAAAGTTAGACTTATTTTACGAGCGCTACCTCTACTCAGCACCTATGATGCCGTCTAATAAAACTTTTGAATGTGTAGCGCCACGCTAAGCATGACTCTATAAAGTTGTCATATTGGTTTGCTTTGTTACGGCGTGTAACACATACATTATCGACGTTACATTTAGTTGAAGATCGATACTACCTTACCACATGTGATCATAGCGGGATATCAACTATGAAATTTCATAAATACTGCATTGCTTTAAATTAAATAAAAAGGGACACTCTCTCTTTTGTATAAAAATTGGTCATTACTTGCAAAAACACTTGAAGATTCGAACCTCTTCTATTTTCCCATTCACATAAGAATTAATCTTATCAGTTTCTTTTCAGGAAGAAGAAGAGATAAAAAAGAAATGTTGTTATTATTTATTTATTCTAGTTTTATGTTTTCAGTTTGGTCAGCAAAGAACTAAGATCATTCACGTGTAATTCGTATTTTATATCAGAGAGGGTGAACTGGACAGTATTAGGTTAGGCAGAAGCTTTGGTAGTGTGAAGCTGCAAAGTGACGATACAGGTAGTGCCTAGAAGAACCGCCCGTAGCATTAGCCTATTTTCTGGTGCATGTAGTGTTGGCCTTAGAATAAACACAAAATAAGTAACATGAATAATATAAAAGAGCATATTCTCTTTACAAAAGTGCTGATCTATATTCAATGGATTACTGCTGCTTTCAAGACAATAGGCACAAAACTGCTGGGGGTATTCAGAAACGTTCGTGTCCCCAATCATCAACTTAGCAGACAGAGGCTTTGTAACAATCTAGAGGAGGGAACTGCGTCAAAGGATGCAAGGGTGATAACAGAATCATTATGCTCAACAAACACAACATGGTCTTTGCCAGTATGTGCGTTTAATGCTACTTTATTTGAAGAATTTGTTGATGGTTTGAATTGGAAATAAGCAATGAGTAAACAATAACTTCCAATGGCATCCTCTTATGTTAGTGTAAAATAAAAAGTAAAGAAAAAAGAAAAATTATAAATACACGACAACAATACGCACTACACTGCAGTACAGATTGTTAGTGTGATACCGTTCTGTCTATAGCACATTTGAACAGGTACTGTACAAGTCACAATAAGCTCTTTGGATACTCTATAAATCAATATCACTGCTAAAATACGATACTGTTGGAAAACGATTCATTACAACTTGGGCAGGTAAGCTTAACCGACGCGTTTGGGAACATTTTGTATTTACTCTATGAATACTTAATGTTGTCGTATGAGTTTACTATAAATCTATAAGAATGAATAATACAAAGAGACTGACCACAATACACGTTATTAACATATAACACGACATGCCCAATTTTCATTGGTCGCGTAATAATCCTGTTTGCATATAAATCGATGCTGTTTGTAGTAATGAACTCTCTCTCGTCTTAATATACAATAAAGAGGTTATATAGAGGATCATCGACTTATGATCCCTTTATTACTACTTTATTTATTTGAGACATATCACAGTGCTGTTGTCGATTTTTGGCGTTTAAAGGCATGTCATCGGAAGCATTTTGCAGTTGTTTGGACGAGATTGAAGAATATTCATGCGCATTTTGTGTATGTGTTTCAAAATTATTTGATTCGAGGAAAAGTTGGTGTGTAGACTATGCTTATTGGCCCCTATTCAAAGTAGAATACGATAATGCTGTTGTTACTGGTTGATAATAAGAGGAAAAGTGTTAGTAGTAAGTGTTGTACCATCACAACATTATCAATAGATATTTGTAGTAATCGTTATTCGATTAGGAGTTCTTCCATATATGACCTATCATATACGAGCTTACTCTTAGAGCGCGTTATAATGCTTAATTAAACGTCTGTGCTCTAACTTCCAGGCCAACAGTTTCTTATTTGACAAGGCGTTGTCAGATCATGTACCACCTCATTAACAAGGCACCTCGAACATACATCGAACCAATAGTTAATATTAGTTGGGTTCTTCCCAGTTATTCCCATCGTAGATGGGAGCTTATAGGTACGTTTACGATATCCAATTATCATTATTGATTGTAGATGTTAAAAAGTATAAATACCATTGTTTTATTCATCGTAAATAAAGATATCATATATTTCAGTCTCACTGACTTATTGCCCTTTTTCTATTCTCACCTTATTAGTTTTTGTCTCTTACCTTTGTATTTGGCAAAACAATAAGGTTAAAAATAAGCTTTATAAGCAAAATTTGGTATTATAGTGACCAACAGATCTTAACATAAGATCAATATAGAGCAATATAATGCTAAGGCTTGTGAGTTAAAGTAAAAAGTAAAATAAAAAGGTTATTAAGCAGTTGTTGCTTAAGATGTCAAATAAAATAGAAGTTATTGTGATCTGAAGATAGATGATTCTTAGATGTCACCTATTTCAAATATATTATGGGATATTCATACTACTTCAATGTTGATAAAGATGCAGTATAAAATAAATGATGCATGATAAATGAAAAACGATAAATCATTGAAGCTTGCATATGCATGCATAATGTTACCAATATTAAAAGATACCAAAAAGGGTATAAATGTGTTGTATTCAGCTTTAGTGTTATTGAAAAAAGGCTATTAAGTCGATGACTTGCGAATTAGATTATTAAGAGAGCTGAATATTATTAAATTAAGTTTGAGTGAGAGTTTACTTGGGTAGAGAATCTATGACTGCTATTTATATTATTGTCGTCACTGACATTTTATATGCTTATATTAGTCCATCCTTGGCTCGAGCCAAACTCTGATACTATTCTGCCTCGTAATTTTCGCAAGCATCACCAACAGCTGTTACAACAATCTGGTGGATGCCAAGTTTCCAATATGCCTCGATCAATGTCTTCTTGGCGTCGATTTTGGAATTTGTCGATCCCATTGCAAATTCGGACTCCCTGGTATCGTCTGTTACAACACAAGTTTCCTTGTGCGTCTAGGATGCATAAATTGCTAGCGTCTTCCTTCTCCTCGGAATGCCGATTTTGTCAAATTCCAAATGTAGAAGATGAAATGCATTTTATCCTGTTATGCCCCAAAAAATTCGAAGTGTGGGCTCGAGTTTGGCATCATTTCTTTGGTGAATTGGCTTTAACAGTAAATACTATGGAGCAAGCAATATTTCATTTACGTTTTCCTCCTCAAAAACTTTCTGCTTTCTCTAATGAAAGTATTGTCGGTTGCGCCTTTTGGTGCATCTGGCGTGCACACTGGATGTTTATTTTCAATGGACATCCTTTTATCCCATCCAAGGTTTTTCGGGCTATCATTGGTTGCCTGGAATCCTTCAAGCATTAATTTTATATTTGTTAATTTTCTTTAGTAGTTCTGTCTTTCAATAGTCCACCACTGATTTCAAGTGGCTATTTTATTTATTTAAAAAAAATAAACCTTGGCTAAAAACGCCCCTACAAAAAAAAATATATATGCTTATATTATTATTGTTATACTAGTAGCTACTATAGTCGTTATTATAAGTTATCCTTATCAGATGCGATAGAGGAATGTAACGTAGAATGTATGCTCTATTGTAAGATTATACTCGAGTTATTATAATTATTATCTCATCAAACACGTCAAACTGTATGATGTAATTTTGTAGGCCTTGGGTTTGAGTGTGTTGTAAAAGGTAATAAAAATAGAAGTTTGTGTGTTCGTAGTCTTTTGTAAGACTTGAGGTTCGTAGCAAAAGTGTTTAAAAGGTAAAGTTATAATAAAGGTTCGACGTGTGACCACCAGATCGTGTAAAGTTGATCAGACTGAGTTGTACAAAGTAAAAAGAATAATAAAAAAAGGATAAAAAGGTCCCTGAATCCACTTGATTGGATTATTCAGAAGTTAATAAAAGATAAAAATAAAAAGGAAAAGATTGTGATTCAAATCGTAGGTGATTTATTGAATGAATTGAGCTTTTAGCAAAAGCATTGCTCTTTTTATATTGTTAAAAATAAGGTTGGTCGATATAAAGTTCATTTGGTTTAAGGTTCAAACGTTAAATGGAGAAACTTTAATCTCGCAGTCCAAAAAGAATCAGTTATGGTTATTAGTGCTACACTACACTTGTTAAAAAGTAATTAGAGTTTTTTTTTCTTTTTTGAAAACCGTGCTACATCGCTATACTGAAGAAACGTTGATCCGGCTGCATCTGAAATTTTTCATTTTCAGCTTGTGTAACATAACAAATCAGAAATTAAAAGTGAAGGGAGTGGGATTCGAACCCACGCCTCCGAAGAGAACACGACCTTAACGTGTCGCCTTAGACCAACTCGGCCATCCCTCCTATATATTTTAGCTTAATGCAAAAATTTATATATAATAATATCATAACGTGATCATAATCACGTGATATTTAGCATGTCACATAGCTGTCATTGCTCTCATAACAAATGGACTTGCTGAACTTTTCATGAATAAATCTGAATATAACACTTACAACGAGGTTTAGCGAAAGCTCCAAGATTATCGAACAACAATTGGTAATCATTTTGCCTTGTCAATTCTTCCAACCGTCAAAAGTTATTTTGGTCTCAAGAATGATCTGTCAATTTGCCACATAAACTCCATCCCGAAATGACTATCTGCCCAATTTCGGTTGGAGAGTAAGTCCAAGAACGGTAGAAGCCTTTGGTTACTGGTCAGAAAAAAAAGCAATCAATTTAAAAGAATTAAAAGCAGTGCTTTTCGCTCTGCAACTACATTTATGGAAGCTCAAGAACCCCATTCTAGAAATTTATTCTGATAACTGCACTGCTCTGAAATACCCGAACAAGGCGAGGGAACATCATTAGTGAATCTGCAACAATTTTAACATAGAACTAATCTGTCCAGATCCGGAAGTACAAGCAGTAGATGCCTCCAGAGAGAGCCAAGAAGGGACTTTATTTGAATCCACCACGGGAATCAACTTCAAAGATTCTAAGGAAATCACAAGGAAAAAAAAATTGGAGAGGCAGTGTTGATCACTCCGTTATGACCAACACAATATTGGTGAAGTCTTACACTGATAATGCGACAATTCAAAGTACAGATACAAATGGGGCTCAACCACCAGCGGTCATTAGTCAATTGACTATTATCTTTGGGAAGCATATCGTAGATGGCTTGACAATTGGAGGCGTTGAGTATCTACAACAGCTGGTTCCATCGGCGGAAAGGACATTCATGGTGAGCTTGGCCTTTTCAACACCGTACTTAATCAGTGACTTAGTACTATTATAATTGTCCGTTTGGGAAGGGACACCTAGATATAAGAGTGTTAGTACTAAAAGGGTTCAGTACGACATACATTGAGGGGATTTCAGCAGTAATCGTAGAGTAAACTATATTTTTCGCAACGCTGAAGGAGGGTGTGAATATGATCTGCCGTGCATATGAGGATGAGGTCGTTAGAGTGGAGAAAGTAATTTATGAAATGGCACCAAAGAAGCTCAGGCTTAGTAATAGAACTAGATGGAAGCACATAAAGGCACGCTGGTAGATAATTAATAAAGACTGAGCACAGGACGGGTGAAAGAATGAGGCTCTGTAAGGCGCCTGTGGTTGAAACAGGAAAGTTTGATGTTTGCTCGGCGCAATTTCAGTGTAAATATCATCGAATATATATCATATGAAGGCCAACAAGGATAGTGTAATGGTGGGTGTCGATTGCCGTCAAATGAAAGTCCTATCAGCAGAGCCATAAACGACTATTACATCTAAGAACGTGAATATCAACGGCTTGTGGACATGTTGGTGATGGAATCAGAGTTGTTGCAAAACTAGATCTTGATCCAATGTGCTTTGTTGGGTGTGAAGCCTCCACTTCAATCATATCAAAATAGGAGAAGGAGTCCTGCATTTTTGGTTGTAGACACTTTTTAAAGAGTTTCCTAATATCCAAAGTGAGACTAATGGGACAGTAGTTAGATGCCTCTGTGAGGGTTCTTATAAATTGGTACAGCCGGAACTAGGCGCCGTAATATCGGCGTGAAATGCCATTTCAAAAATAGAGAAAGGCAAATGGAAAGCACGCCCAATGGTACGGCTTATAGACAGAGCATGCATCTGAACATTGTATCAGTCAACATTGAACCAACCACTGATTATTTTTACACCAACAAACCGTACCAGAATCTTTTCGGGTAAAGCGTCTATCTGCAGTGCACCAGTAATGCTTACAGATGAAGATACGTCTCGAAGTCAAGATATCTCCGTATTATACCAGTTAAAACAAGTATGCTCCAAATCCCATCATCTATCAACATATGCGATGTACCGTTTGCCACCACCATTTTCTTCCCGCAAGGAACGATAAGCATTGTCTATTTGGGCCATAACAGTGACACAACCCTCAAGCGTTAAAGTTTTTTTGGATGGTATCAGTGATCTTTGTCGAGGACTGTCTGTCCCGATCATTAACAATGAATATCTCAACGATTTGCTCACAGATTTGGCGGGATTCATATCATCAGCCATTAAAAGGTCCAATAAAAAATACATTCGTTCTACTCTTAATGGTAAAAAACATGCTTTTTTTTTTGAACTTGTAAGAAACTAAATTGAAGCTTTTTAAGTAAAATATGTCCTTAATAGTATTTTTAAATGAATCTGGCTACGGAAACATATTGAAGTTATAGCCATTGTATACGAAGAAGAAAACCCTTATGTTTGAAAGCTCAATCTATCTCGAATCTTACTTTCAAAATTTGGGCCCATCATCTTCCGTCACGGAAGCTAATGAATAAGGTAAAGTAGTGGAAGGGGTCTTTTTAAAGAAGGGCGCTACCCGTTTAAGCGAATACAACGATTATGGCCTAGCGCTTAGACAATTATTCTTTCAGTATAAGCTGCAACACATTTTATCAATTGGAGCTGTTTCTTTAAACTCTGCTAGTAACTGGTGAAAAAGTAAGAGGAAAATCCCGTGATTCTTTTATTATTGACAAGAAAATTAGTCAACTAGCATCATTACAAAGAAGCCTTAGTTATGAAGGTTTTATCTTATTCTGGACAATGCTCCAATTCATATCTCAAATCAATATGGAAGTGTTTATCTTACCAGAGCTCAACACAATCGAGCAATTTTAGACATTGGCTAAAAATTAGACTAAATGAGACCCTTGAAGCTAAAGTTGCCGAAACTCATAAATTTAGTTTCTACCAAATTAAGCTCAATTTAAGAATGGAGTCACTGTAGTTGATAAATTGAACACACACACATTTGTAACCTAAATCCATAGAACCTTTTTTTTGAACAAAAATAGCCATTACAATAAGGCTTTAGTTTAGGGTTTTGCTGCGGCTGAAGTTTAGCTGCTGCGGAGCATTTGATAGATGCAAACATGACGATACTTTTTAATAAAAAAATCCCATTTTTAGCTGTCATCATGATGAGTAACCTATTCACTGTTCCACTATTCCACTTGCCGCAGTAAGTTGAGAGGCTGCTTATAAATTTTTTACTCTATTGTAATCCCCTGCCTTTTTCTTTATCTTTGCTGTATACATGTCTGATAGTGCATTCGCTATTGGCACGATGAGTGCTCTTGCACTAGTCACAGCGTCCAGTGCATTCATACTAACGTTACAGCGAATCTACTTTCACAAATCACAACAAAAGGATCTTTCACCACTTCAATTTGACACAAAACGCGATCTGACAGTACCCGTCACGGACGATACCAACCGTTTAAATAGACTGACTTTTTCAACTCTTGTCATTGCACTGTTATCAGCCTTCAACTTTTACACAGCGGTTGATAAAGATAATAGCAGTCATGATTGGATCAAAGTGGCTTCGGCCTGTGTCCAGTTTATCGCTTGGTTATATGCCTTTGTTCTCGTACTCGTATCTCGACGACACCAGCTTCCAAACGAGTGGGGATGGATATTGAATGTTCACTTGTTTATCTTTTACTTCGCCGCCTGGTGTGTTGCTATCTACAACTTGTATAGCGCGCTCGTACTGAATCTTAATGATACGCTGATCCACTTGTTACCAAACGTTTTGGCTGTCATATTGGGAGCAGATCTTATCTGTTCAACTGGCTCAGCAAACAAAGGCCCACGGTTTTTAGATGAAGAAGGTAGACCTGTTATTGGTGTTGAAAGTGCCTCTATCTTTTCGTTCCTTTCCTTTCGTTGGGTTTCTCCTCTGGTAACATACGCCTATAACAGTAAAAAGTTGACCGAAGATGATCTTCCTTCGTTGCCCCCTCTTTTCCGTGGCTACAACCTCTTTTATATCTTTGGCGCATCTAAAGGCAAATCATTGGTCAGAAGAATGTACCTTGCTAATCGTCGCGCGATTATCATTCACGTCACCCTAGCTATAATTTCGTCCATGCTTTATTACGTGCCTGCTTTCTTTATCAATCGACTATTGTTTTTGATCCAGGATATGAAAGGTGAAGGAGATAGCGAATCTTTACGAAAAGGCTTTTTGTTGGTCACTGGTGTGGCTTTAACGCTCTTTGTTGTGGGTCTCACCACTAGTCAAGTGTGGTATTACGGTAAGAGAGAAATGCAAAACTAGCTTCATACCGATTGCTTACAGCTTCTGATATACAGCGGCTTCTGTCGTGCAAGTCCGTATCAAGTCCATGCTAAATATTGAAATCTACCGCAAAACTTTGCGTAGACGAGATTTAGCTATTGATGCTCCCAAGATCGAGGAAGAGGAGGATAGCGATGATAAGAAGGACAAAAAGGATGATGACAAACAAAAGAAAGAAGATATTAGTTCATCCATTGGAACGATCGTTAACTTGATGAGTACCGATACCAACCGTATATCTGAATTCGCTACCTGGTGGTGGGCCGTGTTGGAAGCTCCTACTGAATTAGGTGTTGGTATCTACTTTCTCTACACTCTTCTCGGAAAATCATGCTTCTTGGGCCTATTAGTGATGATTGTCATTTTACCTTTGAACCATTACAACGCAAAAATGTATGCACAAGCTCAAGACAAATTGATGGAATCTCGAGACAAGCGTATTTCATTAATGAATGAAGTGCTTCAAGGAATTCGTCAGATTAAATTCTTTGCTTGGGAGACTAACTGGGAAAAACGTATTATGGAAGCAAGAGCGACTGAACTTCGTCATTTAGCGGTTACTTATCTGTCTCATGTCTTGTTTACGTTCGCATGGCAAGGGTACGTGTGCTGATGATTATGTCTAACAGAAAAAAGAAAAAAAAAAAACTCATGATTTTGTTCTAGTTCGCCTATTCTTGTTTCTCTTGTATCTTTCTGGTCATTCACTAGATTGGAAGGAAAAGAACTCACAGCTCCTATCGCCTTCACTTCTATCAGCGTATTCAATGAATTGAAATTCGCCTTGAATGTTCTTCCCGAAGTATTTATCGAATGGTTACAGGCTGCAATTAGTGTGAGACGTATTCAGGCATATTTAGACGAAGGCGAAATCGACAATCCTACTGAAGAGGACATTCAAACAAAGGACATCACTCTTGGTTTGTATGATGCAACTGTGGGTTGGGCCAAGCCAAGTTATAGCGATGATGCTACCCAGGAACAAAGCAACACAGGATTTACTCTGAAGGATCTCAATATTGAATTCCCTAACAATGAACTCAGTTTGATTGCCGGTGCAACTGGTTCCGGAAAGACTCTGTTGATGCTTAGCTTGCTCGGTGAAGCTGTGACCATTAAAGGAACCGTAAAGTGTCCTCGTCAGCCTATTGTTGATACGGTGTCTAGCGACTTCGATTTGTCAGCTGATATTGATCCTAAGGACTGGATACTGCCATACGCTGTCGCCTATGTATCTCAAACGGCATGGCTTCAGAACGCGTCTATTCGAGACAATATTCTCTTTGGTCTACCTTTTGTTGAATCAAGATACCAGGACACCCTTTATGCATGCGCTCTTAATAAAGACTTGGAAATTTTGGAAGACGGTGATATGACAGAAATTGGTGAAAAGGGTATTACCTTATCTGGTGGTCAAAAAGCTCGTGTATCACTTGCAAGAGCTGTTTATTCTCGAGCACAAAATGTCTTGATGGATGATGTATTGAGTGCTGTTGATGGTAAGTCATATATATATAAAAGCGACAGTAAGCAGAATGTTAATATCTTTCTATATTTTAGCACATACCGCAAAGCATTTATATGAAAAATGCCTATTGGGTCCCTTGATGAAGGGTCGTACTCGTATTTTGATCACTCACCATGTCAAGCTTTGTTCAAAGGGCGCCGCTTATATTGTTAACCTTGATTATAATGTTGCTGGTACGCCCTATGGCTTGCGTGAGCTTGGATACCTTGAAGAGGAAGAGGAAAGTGCTATTGAAGAAGCTGCTGAAGAAGAAAAGGCCATTGAAGAGACACTTCCACCCGCTAATGATGATGACAAGAAGAAACCACGCGCATTGGTAGAGGAAGAGACGCGTGCAACTGGTATGGTCAAGGTTAAATACTACACTCTCTACATGAAGTTGGTCGGAAATCCTTTCTTTTGGCTTGTCATGGCTGCCTTAATTTTAGGATCACGTGGTTTGGATATTACCGAAAGCTGGTGGATCAAGCGATGGACTCAGACTTATGAATCTGTACATAATGACGACATAATTGTTCAGCAGCACCATAGTTACGTATCTCAGTCTAAATCGTTCTATGCGTATAATCATCAACCTGTCATCGGTGACAATAGAACATGGGCGGCAGAAGGCGACAATAGCGATGACTCTGTTAACTTCTTCCTTGGCATATACTGTCTTATCACTATGTCAAACGTTATCGTTCTTACCTTAAGATTCGTCGTTCTCTTCTGGGGTGTCCTTGGCGCCAACAGAAAACTATATGCTGATCTACTCCATCGTGTTTTCAGAGCACCACTTCGCTTCTTTGATACTACGCCCATTGGTCGAATCCTCAACCGTTTCTCAAAAGACTTTGAAACAATTGATTCATCTATTCCCAATCATTTTATGGAGTTTATCATTCAATGGGTTATTATTATTTCTAGTATCATTACTGTTTCTACTGTATTACCTGTCTTTGTGGTTCCTCTGCTCGTTGTGGCTTTGTTTAACATCTGGATAGGTGTCATGTTTGTCTCTGCCTCTCGTGAATTCAAGCGTATGGACTCTGTAACTCGTTCTCCTCTCTTTAGTCATTTTACAGAAACAATTGTAGGTGTAACTACCATTCGCGCCTTTGGTGCAACCCGCCAGTTCATGCAACAGATGCTCAAGTATATTGATGCCAACTCACGTCCTTTCTATTATACATGGCTTGTTAACCGTTGGGTCAGTATCCGATACGCTGTCAGTGGAGCCCTTGTGAACTTTATAACGGGTACTATTATCTTGTTAAGCATCAAGCAGATGAATGCCTCAATCGCAGGTTTCTGTCTCAGCTTCGTCCTGTTGTTTACCGATCAAATGTTCTGGGGTATTCGTCGATACACCAACCTAGAAATGGCATTCAATGCTGTCGAACGTGTTGTCGAGTTTATGGAAATCGAACAAGAAGCTCCAGCTATAACGGATGTCAGACCACCGCCTAACGTAAGTTCAAAGAAAACAACGTAAAGATACAGGTTTACTAATTGTTTATGTGATGTAGTGGCCAACTCATGGTGCAATTGAGGTAAAGGATTTGGAAGTTCGT
This sequence comes from Rhizopus microsporus ATCC 52813, assembly GCF_002708625.1. Classification (NCBI taxonomy): domain Eukaryota; kingdom Fungi; phylum Mucoromycota; class Mucoromycetes; order Mucorales; family Rhizopodaceae; genus Rhizopus; species Rhizopus microsporus. Next base: position 823,135 of record NW_019671926.1, on the reverse strand, counting down.
TACGCTGCTGATCTCGAACCTGTCTTGAGAGGTCTTACGTTCTCAATCAAGGCTCAAGAAAAGGTCGGTGTTGTCGGTAGAACTGGTAGTGGTAAATCAACCATGGCCTTGTCTTTTTTCAGATTCGTTGAAGCTACCAAAGGATCGATCGTCATTGATGGCGTAGATATTAAGGACCTTGGTACAGAAGATCTTCGATCAAACTTGACCATCATTCCTCAGGATCCTACTCTCTTCTCTGGTACCCTTCGATCCAACATGGATCCATTCGATCAATTTGGAGATGAAGATATCTTTGTTGCCTTGCGTCGTGTTCATCTATTGCCTCAAGAGTCTGCAGCATCTAGAGCAAATACGGTTACGTCTGATGCTACCTTAGAGGCAGCTAGTTCTAATGCTTTCAAAGACCTCAACACGCCCGTTACAGAAGGTGGCAAAAATTTCTCACAAGGACAGCGACAATTGCTCTGCTTGGCTCGTGCGTTACTGAAACGTAGTCGAATTGTGTTGATGGATGAAGCAACTGCTAGTGTTGACTTTGAAACAGACAAGGCTATTCAAAAGACGATTTCAGTCGAGTTTGCTGATTCAACCATCTTGTGTATCGCACATCGTTTACATACTGTGATTGAGTATGATCGTATATTGGTTTTGGATAAAGGAAAGATAGTTGAATTTGATAGGTAATTATTACATACAATGAAAAAAAAAAAAAGATATGGTTGAACTAACTCTACACTTGTAGTCCTTTAAAGCTAATCAATGATCCTGAATCTGTATTCCACAAGATGTGCCGTAACTCTGGTGAATTCGAAAGCTTAGTTGCCTTGGCAAAATCAAAGCATCAATTGGTCGATGCTTAACCATATAAAGCGTAATTTGTATATTAAAATCTGCATATTCTCGATAATAAAGATTACAAGACATTTAACAGTAACTTATTACCTTTTCAAGCTTGATGGTTACCATGGAAAACCAGCAACTGAATTTGAAACTGTTGAACAAATAAAATGCAAGATCGATTGTTACTGTTTCGAATTATTGATCACCGTCACAGCTCTGACAAAAAAAAAAGGCAGAAAAGACAAATGTTTGTTGTGCCTTTTCGTTTTTCTCTCTTTCTCTCTTTCCAATAATGAGTTGTAAGAACAAGCATACACAAAGAAGTGACATCAACAGTGAATTCTAATCATTTATTTACACGCACACAGCACCAAAGACACTTGAGGCTATCCAATATACTAGAGGTGACCTTCGTATATTAAACCAGCTTGTATTGCCTCATGAAACCATCTTTGAGACCGTATTGAATATCCAAAACGGACATTCTGCTATCAAAACCATGAAGACTCGAGGTGCACCAGCTATTGCTATCGTGGCTGCTTTATCTTTAGCAGTTGATATCAATACTCGTTTTGAAAAAGATGAATTTACTACAGTAGATCAAGTTGTTCAGTTCGTTCAAGAATCTTTGGAATACTTGAAGACGTCTCGACCTACCGCTGTCAACTTATTTGACGCCGCTGCAAAGCTCTTGACTGTAGTTCAAGACAGTGCTAAGGAAGCCAAAGAGCCCGCAGATGTCGTGTACGCCTATATTGAAGCAGCTGAAAAGATGTTAGTGGATGATGTACAAGATAACAAGAATATTGGTAAATTTGGTGCAGATTACATTACTAGCAATGTAAAAGATAAAGGTAATATCTGTGTGTTGACACACTGTAATACGGGTTCCCTTGCTACGGCTGGATGGGGTACTGCTCTGGGTATCATTCGTGATCTTCATGCCAGCGGAAATCTGAAGCATGCCTACTGCACTGAAACTCGGCCTTACAACCAAGGATCTCGTTTGACTGCCTATGAACTAGTCTATGAAAATATTCCAGCCACTTTAATATGTGACAACATGGCCTCTGCCTTACTGAAACAAAATCCTGAAGTACAAGCGATTGTTGTTGGCGCTGATCGTGTAGCTGCCAACGGAGATACAGCCAATAAGATTGGTACTTATCAACTCGCCATCACTGCCAAATATCACGGCATTCTCTTCATCGTGGCCGCACCCTCAACATCTATTGATTTGAACACAAAGAGTGGCGCAGATATTGTGATTGAACAAAGACCAGCCGAAGAACTTGTGACGGTATCTGGCGTACGAGTTCAAGATAATGAACCTACATCTATTCGTACAGCTGCTGAACGCATTGGCGTATGGAATCCTAGTTTTGACGTTACACCTAGCGAGCTTATATCTGCTATTGTCACTGAAAAAGGAGTCGTCGTCAAGAAGGATGGTGAAACGCAATTTGATATGGCTGCATTTCTCTCTAAATAAATAAATACACATGTAATTGTAAAACGTGGGCTTTTTATTGAGTTGTTTAACGGAGACGACGAGCTTCACGTTCAGATTCCAAAAGACAGAGGATATCGTTTTCACGAACAGGACCCTTGACGTTACGAATGATGGAACGGTTGGTATCGTCCATGAATTCAACACGAACTTGAGTAACACCACCACGAGAGCCGGTACGGCCAAGAACCTTTGTAACTCTGGCAAGTTTGACGGGAGTCTTAGAGTCCTATAGATACATGTGTCAATACTGTCTCCATTAGTGTAATAAAATAAAGCATTGAGGAAAAAACGAGACGATCAAGGAAGTGATGAATAATGTAAAGTGAATGAATAAAATCGAGATCGATGCATCATTAATTAATTATATATTTTTCTGCTGATATGCTGTGTTTTTATATATAAATGATTACTGTTCCTAAATTCATCCATCCATCCATCTTTATTCATCTCGTCATCATCTTTCCTTTCTAATCTTTGTCTTCCCCCCTTTCTCTTTAAACATATATCCTTTTCGCACAACTCACCATGATGTATCTTTTTTGTGGATTGAAAAGGAGAGATCTCAGTCAAGGAAGCCCAATTGTTTACTTTTCTGTTCGATTCGGAGTATGAATAGTTACACACAAATCATTCGGCTTTATTTTTTTAAAAGTGATTTATACTACATTCAATATCTACTAAATCTTCCATGATACGAGTAACCGTTGTTCCTATCTGTTTTGTGGTTTCCTTTTGTTCTTCTATAGACAAACCAGCAAATGAAAATACCAAATCACCGTCAAGAACTGCCTTGGTACGGTTAGAAGACATCCTTTGTTTAGGCCCCTTAATTAGTCTAAATGCTCTTGGGTTCAAACCGGCTACGTGTTGTAAGTTATTGACAAGCTGACCATAAAGTGTATTCAATCGCTTAAAGGTCTTTTCTGATATGGGTGATATAACTGAGATGGATCCATTGAATGTACCACATAAACAAAAGTGTCTTCTACTATACGCTAGTCCTTTATCTGACTTTTCTATCTGTGGTAATCTCACCATCGTTTGAACTTGAGATCCAACATGGAAATCACCACGTCGCATTAATTTTTGACCACCAAATGACTGTAAATCTATAGATACAAAATAGTTGATTAAAAAGAAGGTATTGTCATCATACATGTTCCCTTACTGAAAGGTGCGTATTGATACAAATCAATATTCTCGCTTGTGTCTCCAACAACAAGATACAATGACTTGTCATCAATAATAAAGTCTACACAGCCAACATCAAATGATTGATAATCTTTACCCAGCAACGAAAGCTTTGCCGGCTCAAGCTGGAAACCCAAGAACCAGATCGACTTTTGCGCATCACCAATCAAGATAAAGTTCTTGATAGAGCTCATGCTTGTCACATATATCTGTACATCAATAAACGCAACACCAACCAGTCGTTCATCGTCTTCCAAGCTCCACACAATCACTTTAGAGCCAATACAGGCTGTCAAGTGGCCACTTACTGTACACATTGCTGTTACTGCACCCTTTACATCTTCAGTAAGAATACGTTTAAATTTGTGATTAGTTTGTGGATTATCTGGTTCAGGTACTACTTCAATAATATCAAATATGCGTATCTACAAGCTATTAGCATACATATATACTTTTTAATTTTTTCTATTACTTACAGATCCCTTCATTGTCGTATCTTCACCCTTTAGACTTCCTGTGCCTACCACGACATAATATTTTCTTCCTGTACTCGTTTGCTTTGAGTCCAACAAGGCACATTCTAACGAAAAGCACTGCTCAAACTCTTCAAATTCTACTGTATCTACAATTTCCCATGTGACAGGAGATACCATCACCATGGAAAACTTGTTTAGTTCTGGTAAAAATTCACCAGGTGCTCTTTCGTCCGTTTCCTTTCCGTCGATATATTGATTATCGTCATTCTTCATTCGGACGGGTACAGCCTGAGACACCAAGACGGCATAAACGCGCATGATGGGATGGTACTGAATCTTGTGCACAGTTTGTCCTAGTGGGACCTTTTGTATAACCCAATCCAGGTCGTAGTTAACTCCATCTGTACGTAGTCTTGATAGACGGATGTCAGACTATACAAGGAGATATGTTAATATAACTATTGACATATAAACAAGAAATACAAACCTTGGAATCTAAGGTGATGAACCCATGTTTGCAGTTAACGTTATGAAATTGTGTAAAACCGACGATTTCATGTTCTGTTTTCATAGGATGTACACGCACAAAGCTCTTGAATGAACACATTAACCATGCGGGTTGAGGACCGGCAAGGAAGATGCCTGCATAACCTGCCACATCTGTAAAAGGTATAAGTAGTTTGCGAAGGTGCTTTCTTTCTGTCTTTCGTGACGTTTTCAAGTCTTCTTCTTCTTCTTCCAAGTCTCCATCTGGAACTTCAAATGCATCAATGATTCCTCTTTTCTTTGATTTCTTGTTTGTCGTGGTTGAAGGAGTGTTCTTGGAGACATACTCATGATGAACACGAGAGAATCGAAGAGCCAGTCGGTCATTATCCGTGGCTGATTCATCTAGGTAACTGAATGCCTTGTAGATGACGATGTCATTGGTATCTGTTCGAGCAACCAGATGCGGATCTTTTCTTTCTTTACCAATGTTTGTCATCAAAATCTCTTGAATATTACCAGCATTCATCTTTGGCTTCTGTCCTTGTTCACTGTCGACAATTAGGTCAGGTGCAATATTGAACTGGGGACACGTAAAGCATTCCTTAAAGTCAGGAAGGCTGTAAATGTTGAAAGACCCTGCTGTTGTATAGATAAAGCACCAAAAGCTAACGCGTGTCATCTCATTAATCTCTACACCTTGAAGACTAACATTGATTTCATCAATCTTTTCTTCATCGGTCGCTTCAGGCACATCTGCTGCTTCCTCATTGATTTGGTTGTTAACAACAGTAGATGAGTCGCCATCATCCAAAATCTCTTCACCATAAAGATCCATGTCGACCTCGTCGAATTCATAGGTGCCTGCCGTTTTGCTCATCTTCTTTTTCATCGACACATGTTCTTCTTCTGCCTTTCGTTTCTTTTGTTGTTGAGCCTTGGATTCTGCTGCTTGAAGCGCGGCGGCTTTAGCAGCTTCTATTACCTTGACCTTTTCTGATATACTAAGGAATAATCCAGATGTATCTGCAAAAATGCCCGATAAAGAAGCTCCAATATCCTTTATTAAAGAAAAGGAAACAAATAAAGTTTCAGAATATTGAGTTGGAACGAACAAGATAGAAATATGTGGAAGAAGGGAACTTACTTTTATATGATTCGGTAACTGAATACGAATAATGTCTTTTGTTGAAGCATCACCTTGTAAAGCCAATATTTTATTATTATCAAGCGTTAAAATGATGTAGGGATCACGTATGCTAGCTTCGATAATTTTAGCGCCTCGAATAGATTCCGTCTGAACCCTCTTGCCCTCTGGAGTCAACATCATCACGCCAGTTGCATACACTTGTACAATACGCGTTGAATCAAACAAGGTGCTGACTGCGACTGTAGGCCCACGTGTATAAAATCCAGTCCCAACAAGTTCTTGTAATTCATCGCCGGCAGACAAGACGAGCGTGCTCTTGGATTTACTGATAAACAATAGTCGGTCAAAGGTGTCATCATCTTTGGTACGTTCCCATCGACTGTGTTCCTCTTTTGCCGCTTTTTGAACATCGTAAGGTTGCTCCTTTCGACATTTGATAGACCAGATGGCCTGACTATCAAACTGATGAAACGAAAAGGACGTCTCTGGGTATATATGTCGCTGGAAGACACATAGCGCACCGTTTTTGCCATGACCAGATGCTGTCACTAATTCGAGTTCTGGTAAGGTGCCATCATTGTTGTCTTCACGCTGAGGTTTTTCATGGCTTTGAACATCGCCCACTGCCATATCTACAATAGGTCCAGTGTTTAATAATGTATCGCATACACGGAATACATGCTGAGGATCATTGCGCAAAGATGTGCTGTTCATGAGTTCTGGACAGTATTTGATGAGCAAAGAGTCGCCTACTCGACTTCCCAAAAAGAAGTATTCGTTCTGTTTGACATTGGTAATACAGGAAGGTACTGTTGCCAACAAAGGAGGAGTATCAAACTGATGAGGCTTCTTGACCATCAAAGGTATAGTATGCTTGATCTCTACGATATCCATACCTACCACCTTGCTGCCATCCATTTTGAATTGAACTAGAGCCCAGTTCCCATTCTGCATGAATATCAAACAGCGATCTCCTCCAAAGGTCAATGCCTTTGCGCCTTCCAGGGAAAATCCTAGATTGATAAGTTCGGGCTCGTAAAGCATACCAGGGAAATCAGTCGTCTTTTTTGTGTATCCGTTCACAGCAACACCCACACCAGGTGAACCTTGAGAGACGTGTAGCAAGGAATTAGCAGCGATCACGAGCATGCCTGTTACTGGTTTGGGCATAGGCACAAGTTTAAGGCAATCATAAGGTAATTTGTCAATAGAATAAATGATTGGATAAACCTTTGCTGTTAAATCAAGAGAGATGACGACAAGCGATACTGTATCTTTGTTGTTGGCGAGTCGTCTAAGGGATGAGGTCAGTACATCATGTCTATAAGTATATGTAATCCTTACCCTGTCCATGTCTGTTCAGGTTGAAACAGGATTGCCAATGTAGGTTCATAATAATCTGATAGAAATGACATATCAATGATATTCTTTATACGGGAATCTAGTGTTGACAGGTCAATAACAAAGCTTGATTGATAAGGCCATTTTCTATATACAGATGAATGCATCAATAACTGAGAAATGTTTTGCTGTAATGTGTGTCTTACTCCTCATCTTCATCCGCATCTCCTGGACGTTCATCAAGTTTGTCAGTTTGTCGAAAAGGTAATACTGCCAACTTGTTATCATAAAAATTCAAAATTGCGCATCGCTGTTGAGGGTCGATATGTATAGATGACGGATTTGGATTTGCCAGGAACTCTTTCTACACTCGTATAATTAATTGTGCGTTCATGAAGCACTATTCAGAAACACATACCTTGAACTCATCTCTTTCATAATAATGGATTGACACGGTAACAATCGAATTTGTTGCTGAAGACCACTCCAATAAAGACATCTACACACAATATATGTGTTTGATCAAGATGAACATGAACAAGAGATATAAATAGCTTACCTTGGCATCGCTGAATCCTAGCAGCAAGCTATCACATCCTTCTTTACCACGAGAAGAGTTTGTTCGAACTGTACCCATTGTAGATATAACACCGTGCAGGTTGAATTGTGCAACCAGCTCGAGTCTTCCTGACGTTGAGTCCACTACAGCATCTTTCTTCAACGGTTTTAATTTTGGATATGTCAAGTTCTGTTTATAGGTATATAAGTATACAATAATAAAATAGAATATGTCATTACCCTATCTTCTGTATCATTAAGTCTTTCTTTTGCTAATTCATTATCAGATAACACTTCGTCCTCTTCTTCTGCATTGGGTACGTATTCTACAAACTGATAGATTTGTAATAATGAGGCTTTCGCAACTATAAGATTAATCGCGTCAGGTGAAGTAAAGTGACATGTCTCAACTTGTTCGACAGTTTGAGGTGGAAAGAGCTCTTCATAAATGGTGTATGCTGACATTTATGTCAACACGAAGGGAAAGCCTTTTTAAGAAAGAAAGAAAGTACAGTTATAAGCTTGGAGGTTTGGAAATTTTTTCTGAGTGCTGAGATTCAAAGAGATTGGGCTTGAATGAGCGCTTGCACGTGACCTTTTACAAAGAGAAAGAAATAGCATAAACGCGGTTTTTCTTTCTTTACTTTTTTAAACAATATGAGTTCACAACATTTCATTCCACCTGTGGTATAATCTACATTAATAGTAAGCATGTTCTTTCTTTATTAATCTGCCTTTCTCTCTAGAACTTTGGAATGATTGAAGAGGATCTATACCGCTCAGGCCAGCCTAATGAGCTCAATTTTCCGTTTCTAGAAAAATTAGGCCTAAAGACAATAGCATGGCTTGCGTTGGAAGAGCCTAATCAGAGATTGTAAAAAGCTGAGAGTATAGAGCAACACATTCAATTGACCTAATGATTATAGCCTAGATTTTATTGACGACCAAGGCATACAGTTACATCATCTCGGTGTAGTCTCTTCTGTAAACGCTTGGGATCCAATCACGGAAGAAGCAGTTTTAGAAGCACTTGATTTAATACTAAATCCTGCAAATTATCCCATGATGATCATGTGTAATCTTGGAAGACATCGAACTGGTAAAAAAAAAAAAAAAAACTCACCGATAAAGTAGTGAACTAATTTCTTTTCAGGCACTATTGTAGGATGCCTAAGAAAGTTGCAAAAGTGGAATTTGACTTCAATTTTTGAAGAATATCGTAGATATGCTGGGCCCAAAGTGAGATTGTTAAACGAGCAATTTATAGAACTGTTTGATACAGATCTTGTTACCATACCAGCCAATAAACCAAAATGGATTTAGCTTCGGACGCAGGATTTTTGTGTGTGATTGCTTTATAATCGATTCTCAATGCATCTTTTAATAAAATAACAAGGATGCAATGGTTCCATCGTCACTTGGGAATCAAATTGCGTATTTAAAACAACAAAGCTTATATATATGCATATATGATTGAAATAGCAATAAAACTGAGACACTAGTGCTTAATTTCATTATATACCTTGGATCTTTTCCTCTTTAGCTGCTGTACCATTTGAGGTATTAACTGTAACTGTGCATGCTGTTAATACTCGCATAAAATGTGTAAGAATAAAAGCAAAGAGGCGATGAGTCTCTGTTTTATTCTTTATTAAAAGTAAGAGGAAGAACTCATAGCTAAAGGAAATTAGGTTGCTTTAAAAGAAGTCGGAGTACTAATTAAGGTGCAAGTAATAAAGTCAAATGTGATCTCACATATAAAGACTAGTATTAGACATGATCAAATACGACATCATTGAATCTTATACCATCAGAAAATTCAATTACATTAGGAAAAATAAACTAGAATCAATGGATTTATTTCTCTTTAGGTCAGGAAATAATGTCATTATAGAATATTTCTGTGTTTCTCCAATTTACCTGTGTGCAACCTACCTTTTTCTCTTTCCGAAATGTCTTTCAACACTATCTCTCAATTTGACTATATAAAGATCGTCTACAATCACATAAAGATATAGCTCAAAATAAGCACTGTAATCGTCTTTTGTGTGACTTATACTTCGTCTTAAATCCGATACAATTTCTGGTCAACTATCTTGTTACAAGATCGGTTCATACCACGTTTTTTATAAAAGTTATGGCGGCACTCAAATGTAAGGTTACTATGGCATCAATTGACTACAGAAAAGCCAAGAGGGGCACGTACATTTTCCTTTTTGTGTAAAAGTGACACAGAAGCAAGTTCATCATACCAATGCAAAAAGGGAAGATCACGTTGGCCAAATGCTAATAGTAATTTGTGCCACTTTGCCGCATCAGACTTTCAAGAGATGAAACAAGGGAAAACGATCGACCGAATAAAGACATCTTTTGTAAAGGGACGCCGAGAGTTGTTCTAAAGTTACACCAGTCTTGGCAACCCTTTCTTCTTTGATCTGTTGTGTAAACCCAAAAAGGAAAGGGTCCCCCAACAGAGATCAAGTTCATTGGAAGCTCAGATGGCTCTAACTGAATTTGGGTTATTTTACTATAATATCTTGTAGTCTTTTTAATATAAACAGTGAAATAGAAGAATATGAATTCCCAAAGCTATAATATCAAGCCACTCTTTCGGCGGTTGCTTCCTGTTTAGTATATGATGTTTGACAGAAAACCAAATTCAAAAGTACAAGCTTATCCCACTCGTGCGTGAGTACGCGTTCCTCTTTTCTTTCTGCAATTAAAAGTAAAGCAAACCCAAATATTACAATTGGGTAATGAACTGAAGTGTCACTGTTACTCTGCATTAAGCAGTCATTTTTTTTCTTAAAAAAAAAATACAGTTAAGCGGAGTTTAATGTGTACCTTTGCTTTTTTATACTCTATTTGTACTAATGTGCATAATCAGTAAAGATGTATCTCGTCAAGAGAGATCAATAAACCTTGAAGCTCAGCATTGAAATTGTCTCTCAGCCGAGAACTCTCTCTTCCCCTGATTTTCTTGTAAACCAAAAAGGGAAACAAAGGTTAAATATGGCAACCGGAAGTAAAATTTTACCTATTATCATTGGTTTAGCCAACAATGACCAGACCTGGGTGTAAGTGTAAGTGTGTGTATTCTCTCTTTTTCTTTCCTTCCCTTTTTTTTTTATATATTTAAAAAATCTTTCATGTTTTTATTTGATGCCAGTGAAAATAATCCTTATCAACCAGGTTCTTCGAGACCAAAGAAGGCAAAGAGTAAAGCAAAGAGTGCAGAAGCAAAAGCAGCAGCCAAAGCAAAAAAAATGCAACAGGATGATATGGAATCGCTTCAAATAACATTTTATGAAATTGAGTCTTGGATAGAAAAGACATCACCCGTATTAGCGAGAATGACAAAAGAATTAGACCGAGTTTCTAAGCATTTTGATAAGGGCAAGAAAAAGAATGAACAACAAAAGATACCTATCGATTTATCATCTATGCAATGGACCTTGACTTTTCAACCTAATAATTCAATGCGACTAGAAACAAATATAAAATCTGTGGAACAACTCATTGATGCTGTGCAAAAGATAAAATTAATTACTGACTCAGATTCATCAATACAGCAGCCAGATGAAGAAGATTTTGACTCAACCTTCTCTTCTTCTGCTTCCCTATCTTCTTCCTCTACAGCCATTACAGATTCATCAAGCGAATATTGGACTTTAGCCCTTTGTAGATCTCCCGGTGTGTGCTTTGACAAATACCAAAGTCGTTTACTTGAGCTCGACCGTCTGTCTGAACAAGTATCGTCTGACGTATTGGCTTTTGCTTGTCAAACCTACTGGGATTGCCTCTTTCCCAAATTTTCCACGGATTGGTCAACATTTTGGGATCGGTCGGGTGACCCACAACGGAACCAGATCTGTATTGATGCTGGTCTGGCCATGGTCTTTACACACATCGTTCGGCACAGTAAAGAAATTTGCCCGGACGGGTATGCCATCTCTTACTACTATTATGAGCGTGCTCGACAGTCCTTGATGGACTATTTTGACTCACCTGATGCCGCCACCATCGAGGCATTACTCAACTTGGCCATGTTTTGCATGCTATTCAAACATTACTCCAACACACGCATTTATTTGGATCTCGCTTTCCGCATGACAGTTCAACTAGGCTACCACCGTCGATCTGGTCTGCCTACATGCAAGCTGATGAGAAAACAATGGATCAGACTATTCCTTACTCTCTGTTATAATGATATGGCTCTATCGACTTACTCGAATGGATCATTCCTTGTTGATGATACCGTGCATGATATCGACTTTTACGAATTGATCACACTCAACAATGAGCTACCACACCTGGACGAAAGGACGAGAATCAAAGACACATACTTTGTTCATCTGATGGAACTCATGAAGATTCACAAACGAATACAACAGATGACTAAAGAATACCAAGATCAGCACACACAATATCATTACTCTGGCACACTGCCACCTCGCTGGATCAAAAAAGTGCAGGCACTTGAGATTGCTTTAGCAACCTGGCTGGACCGACTTCCTCTCGAGTACCATCTCGATCCTCGTCCAGACGGTCAATTACAAAGGGACACGACAGATATCGAAAGGCTAAAAGAACAGTCAGCCTTATTGCTCATGCTACATTACCAGATGCAATGGATTGCGCTTCACAAAGTATTCTTGTCAACAAACTTGATACCCCTCGATCTCAAGGAAGACCCAACGACCTACCGCACACATCGGTCCTATGCGATTTGCGCCGACGCAGCAAGCCGTATACTCGTCATGGCAGAGATCTTCACTGATCGGTTCGACTGGTGTGTCTGTCAATTATTTATTAGCTGCATATACCAAGCCTCAACCGTATTCTGTAAAAGTGTGCTCACCAAGGATCATAGAGCAGATGAGAGCAAAGCGATGATTCGACGTGTTATCTCCATTCTCGCCGCAAACAATCTTAATTACGGTGGGCTTCCTGAGGACCTGAGAGCCTGTCTGAACGAGTTCTTACAGGAAAACACCAATGATCTTCAAGTGATCGATCAGACTCTTTCTCAGGAATCTATATCGCAGCCTATTACTTACAATGACGCATTTTATAATTCTCCTCACATGTATAAGCAATGTTTAAACCAACGTTTACACTATCAGTCATCATCATCACCATCACCACGAACTCTTTACCAAGTACCCACTCTGCTTCCCTTGGGCATGCAAACACCAACGGTTCACGTAGAAGATCTTGATATTAAAAGCACAAATTGGAGGTAAGAAGGAGATCATTATTGTATGTTGTCATTAAACTTTGTACCATAGATGCAAGTTTTCTTCCTCTAATTACGCACAGAACCACATGTAGCATAATTTCTCTCCCTTTTGTTTATGTCCGGCTCGAACTTGAAACGAATGCTCTCTTTTTTTTTTTTATTAAAAAAACCGTTTTACTGTATTTTTTCTTATATTCATTAAACTATGTCCTCCCTTACATCGATTGGTGTTAGTAAGTTCATTGTTTTTATATATGTGTGTGTGTTGTAACCTGGTTTCCTCTATTTCAATAGACAAAAATAAGAAAAAATTTGGACCCACACTCAAAAGCAAGCCTCGTGCAAATAGACAATCAACAAATAATAAAACTGCAGATTCCAGTCAAGCATCGTCCTCAACGTCTCCTTCAAGTCAACTAGACAATAAAGCAACGCAACATGATTCCAAAAAGGAAGCCAAGGCAGAAGAATTGACAGAAGAAGAAATGGCGATCAATATGCAACTTGTAGATTCGCCTACAGTAGCACCTATACCTAGTGTTGCTACCACCAGTCATAACAGTCACCGTCCAAACCGACCGATTCCCAGAGTGATTGCTGAACCAGATGACGACGACGATGAGAGCCCACCGCCTTCTGATTTCAATCATCAGTCTTTGTTTCAGACTTCAGGTATAGAAGAGATCGCTATCAAAAACGAACAACATACACCAGATAATCAGATTGAGAGCAGACTTGCATCTGAAGAGGCGTCAATCAAGCATTCACCACCAAGTATTGACACATCAGCTATGTTATCTGAAGATCATCCTATGTCAGAACAAATGACGGTAGAAGAACAGGTGCCATCAGAAGAAATTATGGTAGATATATTATCTGAAGAACAAGTACCATCTGAAGAGCCTTCGTCTTCTTCTACATCAACACGACCTAAACGATTAGCTCAGAAGAAAGGAAAGGAGAAAGCCAAGGAAGCAGATGCTAGTGATTTTTTTGAACCTAGGACAAAGAAGCCAAAGACTACACCAATCAGTAAACCAAAGAAGACTAGTAGCAAAAGCGATGGTGGCAGTAGTAGTAGTAAACCAAAGAAAACTAGTAGCAATAAGGATAGCAGTAGTATTAGTAAACCTAAAAAGTCTGGCAGTAGTAGTAGTAGTAAGGCGACAGCTGTAGCTATTAGCATCGGTGCACCAAGTTCAGCCATGCCAGAACCAGAAGATAAAGATGATGAATTCAAAAAGATACCAGGAAGAAGAAAGAACAAGACAAAGGATGCGTATGATTTCCGATTACCAGAAAACATGAAGACACTAGACGATATCTCAGAGGACCCCGCAAAACCCGAGATGTTGGACAAACCGATGTCTTTTTTTACCAAAGATATTGATGGCGTCGTATCTAAAGCATTCAAAGAGATGGAAATGAAGCGGTTTGAAGAAATTCAAAAATTAGAAGAAGCCAAACAATTATCACCGGAGAAATTGGAGGAGTTTAAGAGAAAACAAGAGGAAGAAGCTGAAAAAAAGAGGAGGGCTGAAGAGGAGCGAAGAGCAGAGGAAAAGAGACTGAGAGAAGAAAAGGCACAATCTGTGTTGAAAGAAACGTAAGTTATATCAAATTCCAACAGATCATATTCTTATATACATTTATAGATCAACTGCACCTCAAGTGAGAATAGTGAATGGTCAGATTGTCCTCGATACCGAATCACTTACAGTCGAACGATCCCAAGCAGGAGGCGAGATCTATGAAGGAGATATGGAAATTGTTGAAGAATCAGCCATGACAAGGAAGGTCAACAGTCATACTTATGGTAAAAGGCAACCCTCAAGTCGATGGTCAGCCGCTGAAACAGAGACATTTTATGATTTACTTTCACAATTTGGTACTGATTTTGAAACTATATCGAAAGCAATGCCAAATCGATCACGAGCTCAGATTCGACTGAAGTTCAATAAAGAAGAAAAGTTGCATCCAGAAAAGATAACAGAATACTTAATTACCAAGCGAAAACCAGCAGGTAAATACATTTATAAAAAAAAGAGGAAGGGTGTATATGGGTGTATATATGAATGCGTAGTAAGAGTGAAATGTGTGTGCGTGTGCGTGTACGTGTGTGAATGGGTATGCATGAGAGTGAGAGTGAGAGTGAGAGCGTGTGTGTGAACCTATTTAATTCATATTTTTTTTTGTTTAAAAATAACAGATTTAGAAAAATACAAGGAAATAGCAGGAATCGAAGAATTAGAGGCAGTTCCAGACGACTTCCATGAGATGCAACTCGTATAGGTGAAGAATAAATAAAAGGGAATATATAAATGACTATGATCGCTTTGTGACCATGGCATGTATAACACATTCTTGCTGCATTTGAATGACAGTTGATTTATTCTTGACTATACTTGTGCCAGAAGGCACAATGATGAACTGATCAGATAGCACACGTCCAAGATAAATGAATTTGATCTGATTTAGTTGTCCATTAAAGTGAGGCAACATCTGTTTTCGAAGTTGAGCTATTGTCAAGTAGGGCGGCTCAGTGGGTAATTGTACTGTCACATCTTGGCCATTGTTTGAAAATCGAACAAGTATAGGATAATTTTGATCGTAATTGTCGACAGACTTTATCGACTCTTTTTCTTGGTTTGTATTGGTGTTGTTTGAGTGTGCTGAAGATGCTTCTCTTATCATACTTGTCTCGGGTTTTTTGATGTCATTCATAGTGGGTTGTTGTTCTTGCATAGTAGCTTCATTCACTATATATTCCAGCCTTTTTTTTAGTAAGAACTCTTTTATACATGTATGCATTCTTGCCTTGACTACGACCATTTTCTTCTCTTCGTGGTAGTGAATGGCAGCAGCCCATTGTTTATTTATTACAAAAGAAAGAAGAAAAAAAAAAAAAGAGAGAAAGAGAAAAAGAACAGAAAGAAAAAGCGTATTACAGTTTTTTTTTTTCCTTGTTAATTTGTCGTAATTTAAAATTCCACATATCAAGATTTTCGAAATGCTGATTGAATATCCCTTTCCATGAATGGGAATTACAACACCAAATAAAGCAATTAACTGGCAACCTTTCATCTACTTTTTCAGTTTATGAGAAAGTCATAGTAACTTAGTCTAATAGGTATATTTAAACTTTCTTCAGTCCCTAAAAGTTGTCCCCCCTTGGTCCCGTCTGATTACAAGATGTAACCTGACCAAGTTGTATCTTGTAGTCAGCACGGATCTTTTTTTCTAAAAGTACAATTCATAAAGGCTTCTCTTTCACGAGGATACCACATCAAACCAGTGGTATGAGCGCCCAGTATTGACCATAAGCATATGTTACGACGTGGAAAAACTATGAATGGAGCACAACAATGAGTACACTATACAACAACAATAGACAACATTTATCCTCCTTCAGACTCCGCATATCCAATGCAGGATTGCATGTATACAGATCATTGCAGATTCTGTCCTCCTCCCTTTTTTTTCAAACCTTCTTACCAATGTTTCCATAAATATCCTATCGTCGGGTGTTTTTTTTAGACTTGAAGGGGGTGGCTTATGGTCCAGCTGGCATAACTGTGATGTGGGCTCCTAAAAGGGACTATAGTATTATATAATTTAAGACATTAAAGAAAATGTGATAAAGTTCGCTCAAAGCGACCCACACCATTTCCATTGGCAAACACAAGAGTCTTAATGACGCCTGCATCTCTAACGCTTTTGGACCGAAGGTTTTCAAGTGATTAAAGTAGTTTGATGCTTTTGACTTCAATGCATCTTGTTGAGTCATAACAAACGATCTTTTTTTAAAAATTGCTTAAAGACACACATTCAAAACGGACTTATCTTTTTGTACAGTGTAGAATTCATTTCATTACTGTTTTATTAAGAAGGTAGGAGAAAAGAAAAGAACAAGTCACATTTTTATAAAAGAATTTTTTGTGTCAATTTCTTTTTTTTTTTCCTTGTCCTTCTACAAGGGGAACTGCTTACTCAAGTGAGGTACCAACTGATGAGTAACCGCCGAACCCAAAATATACATCTAGTACCAGTGAAGCTCTACTTATTAGTTTTGCTGGTCAATTTTTGGAACATAAAAAAGAAAAAGGTCTTTCTTTTATTTATATAATAATCATAAAATGAAAAAGCATAAAAGGTGTGGCTGGTATTTTGTCAATTAGAGGAGAGAGAGTAAAGAGGAGTAATAATGGCATCTATTATTTCTTTTTGTATTTATTGTGATTGTCTGGTTCGGATCGTCTTCTAGTCGGTCTATTAGGATGTGGTTCAGAATGATGATATGCTTTGATGAGTGGCATAGATAGACGATGAAATAATTGTTTAGTGGTGTGTTGTGATTGTTGTGCTTGATCATAAATAGGCTCTACAGGTGAATAAACTAGTGGTTTTGGAGGATATTGGGTAATTGTAGGAGGTATAAAGGGTGTTCTCACTTGTTGTTGTTGTTGAGAAGATGATGATTGAATGGCAATGGTTGTCTTCATGATTAGTTTAGTGGGAAGACGTTGTTGTTGTTGTTGTAAAGATGAATCAGTGGATCTTTTTGATCCTAGATGACTATTACTACTATTTGCTCTTTTAAAAGAATCAAATTTAGATCTTAAAAAAGCGGATGATCTACGTAATAAATCACTTGCTGAAGATCTACTTTGTTCCTCGTGTATTTCTCTTATTGATGATGTCTGTTCTCCTATTTCTGATGGTTGTTCTTGTTCTTGCTCTTGTTCTTCGATTGTCGATGATTCCGGTGAAGGTTCCTTTTTAAAATTTCAAAATGTCAAATTACTAAAATTGGATGAATACACGTTCAACTACCTCTGACAATAAGCCTAATTCAAAATGAAGTCGAGATCTTTTTTTATCAAATTGACGTAACAAATCTCTTGAGAATGTATCATCCTTGTCTAATGATACCTCGGGTAAAGTAAATACATATGAGCTTTTTGCCATATCATAAGAAAGAATAGAAGAGGAGAAAAAAAAAGACTAGAAATCTATATATTATTTTTTTAAAAAAAGAGAGCAGAAAGATAAAAGAAAGAAAGAAAGAAAGTATAAAAACTTTTTTTTCTCTTTTTTATAAGCTTGCACGTGTAATATTTCTAATGACAATATGGTACAAAAAAAAGTTGACAAGCAATCATAAAAAAAAGGGGGTGGGATCGAATAACAATGATAGTAAAAGAGAGAGAGAGAGCGCGAATAAAGAGATATATAAAAAGAATTATTGAAAAAAAAAAAGGGGGGGGGGTATAATGATGTATAAATGCCAATATGTGTATCAATTTTTATGTAGGATGAATACCCATTATTCTCAAATCTTCATCAATATCTTGAGCATTAAGTCCAGTCGGGTTTGGTGCCATAGGAAATCCAATTGTTTCTTTTATGTCTATCAATTCATTCGTTTCATCTCTTTGCTCTCTCTTTTGAATGATCAATTCACGTCCATCATACTGAGGTTTATCTATTTCTCATTTTCATTAGCAGACAATTAAAAAAATACACCCTTTTGACTTACCCATCGATAGATCATTCAACTTTTTACGTTCATTCTCAATGCTCCATTTCTTGTCATGAATACTGCTTAGCAGATTACGTCTTAACGCGTTCTTTTGTGACTATATAAAAATATGCATTCATATTTTAATCTTGTATACAATCTACGCATACTTACTATAAAATGAATATTCGCTTGGTACTCAAATCCTTCATACTGTCTCTTAAAGTTTGCATATTGATGTCTACGCCATGCCTCTGCGCTATTGATTCTCTTTCCTTTCTTTTCTTCAATTTCTGCCATTAATGATATTAATTCTGGATGTGTGCCATTCGCAATCATAATCGCTTCCTCGTTTAGTTCTGACATCTTTTCTTGATACATTCTATACTTTATGTTATTTCATAATCCCTTTCGTTACACACTTTTATATTTACCTATCCCTTAATCTGGCGAATTCAACTTCAATGTGTGTAAGTGCATCAAGTGCTTCTTTGTGTCGTTGTTGATAATCTTCATCATTTTCTATATGTACTACAAGTCATGATTTTTGTTTCTATCTTGTTTCTATCTTGCTTTACCTGTTATTTCATTTTCACTCTTTTCTTTCTCTTCTTCTTCTTTGCCATTTTCTTTTTCATCATCCTTCTCCTCTTCCTTTTCGTCTTCTTCTTGATTCTTTTCTTCCGCCTTTCTCATTTTGCGAGGCTCTTTTACATGATCTTCATCCTCTTCTTTCTGACTTGACTCACCATTCTCCTCTTCCTTTTGTCTGCCTTGTCTTCTCCTTGTCTTTGTATCTGGCTCATAGCGTTTTCTCTTTTTGCTACCCATATCATTATTGTCACCGATACTACTCAAGGAGCTATTCTCCGGCTCTTCCTTTTTGATCTTTTTCACAAGTATATTTTCTTCTTCCTTTTCATCTTTTTCAGTTTCTTCCTTTCTGCGTTTCCTTGTCACTTGTTCTTTTTCTTCTTCTGCAACAGGTGATGCTGACCTTGACAGTGGGAAATCATCGAGTGCAGAGGAAAGTGAAGAAGCAGAATCGTCTTCTCTTTCTGAAGACATTTTCTCATCGTCGCCGTCTTCATCATCGTCTATTACTTCTTCATTTGATAAAGAACCAGGTGAACCTGTCTGTAGAATGCTATTGAGTGCAGACAAGTCATCTTCATCATCGTCCATTGCTTCAATTGGTGTAAGGGGTCCATCAAGTTCAAGCTGGTCTTCGCCGCTTAATATTGAAGGTGAAGAACCTAGGGATAATTTTGAACTTTGTCTTGTGCTTGACTCTTCCATTAATTCAAAAACAAAGAAAGGACGAAGAAACGCGCTTGAATGTTAAAAATTTAATAGAAAAAAAAAGAGAAAAAAAGTGACGTCGCACCTGGAATTGCTTGCCCCCTTTCTGAACTTTAAATTCTTGAAGTGGTTCCAAAAGCTGTTGCGGTGCCCGGTATATCTCGTTCCAACGCGTACAGGCTATTGGATGAGTTCAACAGTGGGGACCGGTCCGTGCTTCCAGACACAACTCCAAAACCAAAAGCGTCCAAGCCTAAAAAACTTTTTCAGAAACATACTGAATTCCTGGTTGTTCTTGACAAAAACCTGTCCATTGTTCTTGAGGAAGCCAGATCAGAGATTTGGAGCACTTTTCAGATGTAGGTGAGATAGCTATTTCGAGCCTTTGTACCCATATTTGGAAGAAATAAGTTTGAAACAGGCAAGCATATATATACTAGAAAGAAATTCGCCAAGAACTGTAGATCTTCTTCATCATAGAGTAGCTGTGTGGAAAGCAGCAAGCATTGATTTTCCGAAAAACTGTGTTTTTGTAGATGAAGCGGGTTTTCATTCACAGATGATGATAGATCGAGCTTGTTCGAAAGCTGGTGGGCCAGGAAAAGTTAGGGTTCATAATCAAAAATGTATAGACATCAGTATCATTGGTTTTTCTAAAGTTGAACCATTAAAGAAACACGAAGTTGTACAGCTTGAAAATGAATATCGTCAGGATAAGCGCAGCTCAAAGAAAAGAAAAACAGAGATGCTAAATTAGAAATCCAAGCGTCTCAAAAAAGGCACAACTGCGTATCATATTGTAAAGTTTATGGAGTCAATTATAGATGTGATGGATCGAAATGACATGAAAGGGTATTTTATTGTCATGGATAACTGCAAAATACATTGTTGTAGATGCTATAAACGCTCGAGGACACAAACCACTATTTATGTCATCATATTCTCCCTTTCTGAATGCTATTGAGGAGTACTGGTCTAGAATCAAGAAAAATATTAGACGAAACCCGCTCGAAAAAGGTGATAAGCTAACCACTCGCATTAGCGAAGCATGCAAAACTGTCACTACACAGGATTGCTTAGGTTGAGTTAAGCACGCTACACCGTACTGGAGTGGATGTTTACAAAGAGACCAATTTGAAATAATACTTACCGCTTCTTTCCCATTTCAATAATTTCGTCTAAATATGTAACTGTGTTTTTGTCTAATTGTCATAGATTGATATTCATTCAAAGAAATAAAAAGGAGTATGTACAAAATTAAGAGCAGCATATTCAAGTGTTATTGTATAAGTTACGTGTAAGTCAAAGCTTTTATTTGTATGAGAATTTTTATTTCTCTACATTGATTGATGAACTGAACAATCTCAGGCTTCTATCATACAGTATTTTTGGCTTTTTATTTCGCTTAACATCCAATAAACAAACATATAGCTAAGGTTTGAAATATTTATAGATAATGAATTATACTACATCGGAAATGATTATTTTATAGAAGAGAAAATGTGCAAACATTGCCCAGTAGAACTTGCGAAAAGATAGTCATGGCTCTAGAAGCAAACCCATAAAGAATTCGACCGGAAAAATAGCATAGGGTAAATTCAGCATAAAAATACCGCAGAACACTCTTGAAACGAGCCAGTGATCCTCTGTTTCGCGAGCAGACTGCTAAGCAGGCTCTTCATCCGTCGCAGGCAAGCAAATCAAGGGAAAACAGACTAGATAAGACATTCTTAGCGATAGCATCTAACCTGAAATATAGAATATTAGATAAATATATTAGCATTTGACAAGTATCCAATGCTTATGAATGTAAACTACAGCAAAAGAAAAGGTATAGAAAGACTCTCTGCATCCTCACATAGGGTTAAACTTACGCTTACGACATCAACTAGACCCTATGCGTTAATGGAAAGATGCTAACCATTAAGAATCTAATTGACTTGGCAGAGGGAACAAAACCTGCATCAAATTGCTCCTGTGTTGAACATGTACAATTTTATAACTGGCTAGCTACAAGTAATGATTTTTATCCCGAAAGGGAAACCGTGTTCATTACGGCGATTAAAAAACACTTAGTTTCTGCTATGCTTGAAAGGTTGACCTCTTCCATCCCAAACCGAAAGGGAAATGGGCAGCGCATCCTTGCAAGCGTTGATACCTCGTTGCCATAATGCCTTGCAGAAATTGCAGACCTGGACATTACGACTCTTCAAGCCGAACATACTTGTGAGGGGATCATTATTACACGCATTGCACACTTTGAAAGTCTTGCATTCATCAATTATAACTGCGATGAGATCTTTAGCTGCTTCTCTTCTTTTTAACGCTCGCCAAAAAAACACCAGTGACGCCAATCTGTTTCCCTTCAGCTTTATCGAGTCTTTGCCAAACATTCTCGCACCAAAGACTACAAGGGGTACTTTCTCTCTTTCCATTTGGAACTTTACGGGCTTCCAGTTTTGGCTTTTTTAAAATAATAATTAGATAAGACTTGAATATCAAAGCTAAAATTGATTACATACCTATTTTTGGCAACTGGGTTCTTTTTTTCTTTTGGATTTGCCATCAGTTTTTGCTTCTTGCTTCTTTTTTTCTTCCTGTGTCTCTTCTTTCTCTTATTATACTTGGTACCTCCATGTGCAAGCATGTTCACCGTTTCTTCTGCCGCTCTCTGTTTGCCTTGATACAAGTAAAAGTGATCCTTTGCTGTTTTGTAATCATAAAATGCGAATAAGACACCAGCATGGGTAAGAATGTATTTAATATAGAGGAGATAAGCAACGCATTCAGCTGTTTTAGAAGAGGGTATACTGTTTTCAATTTCTTTTATGCCCTTTTGAACCTTAAGCTTTTCTAGCTGTTTAATGTACTTTGTCGATCCGGTAATGTGATAATACTCTGCTGTTGAGCAGCGTCTTATTTGATGGTTGGTTGTATCTAAACAAATTGCAGCAGTGAACATGCTTTTTCTCCCAGGATCTAGAAACATGGGCTGGTAAGTTTGCTTTACTTCTTCCAAGCCAAAATCTTCAAGCTTTAAATCAATGTTTGCTGTTAAAGAGATATCTTTTGTTTTTCTTTTGCTGAATACAAAATCAACTGAAAATCCACCAGACTTGACAGTATTTGCAAACATGGTTTTGTTGTTCTGATTTGGAAGCAAATCATCAACACTATTCAAACAAGCAAAAAAGGCTACTAAGTACTGTAAATGTAAGCAATCTACAGATAAGATTTTACCTATTGATTCTTAGTTTCTTAAATTAAAGACTATGCAAAACATTCTTAGTTGATCGTTGTATCCCCGTGGTAAAGGTTCTTTAACAAAGGCAGATAAAGAATTTGCGCTGATATCAATGAATCGCCAGTGCAACGATGGGTCTGGTAATGCAGAAAAAAGCCTAGGCAGAGGTAGTCTTCTAACATCATAAGTATGGTGCTCTTCATTTTCTGCTTCATATGTCGATAGTATTTACAAGGTACGAGGCAAAAAAGTACTTGGAGACGCAGACAATTCCTTTAGTGTTACTTGTGTGGTTATAAGCTGCTGCAATGGCAGACAAGCCTCATCAACTGCTGTTTTTGTTTCTTGAGTGAAAGTAGCACCTCGCGGCCATTTGGGTTCTCCTTTGCATACAGGCTGATAACAATAATCATAAGCTATTTTCTTCACGTCTTGGTACGCCATTGACTGTATATCACGAGTTATTTACATATTCTAGTAGAACATTTCACAAAAAATGGAGCTTACCACAAAAGTGTTTTGAATAAGATACGAAAGGTATTTAAGCAATCTTGTTTCAAAGTTCTCGACTATGCAGTTTGTGTATGTGATCACTAGTTGTACACATGCCTCTGAAAGTCATTGGCTAGTTTCACTCGCAAGCTTTTTGGTATATATGATGCTTTTATGACTTTGTCTAAACAAATTCCAGTTTTCAAGTAAGCCTTCTAGAAGTGCAGCACTGTTTGCAGCCCGCTTATCCATAACTAATTGACATATTGAATACCAAAAATTTTGTTTAAAGATACGATTCGAATGGATTTTAAGTTCAATATGTACTGGTTGATGAAAATCTGAGCTCTGAAAACTGCTTGACGTGTGTCTTCACATACAGAGGTGATTCTAGGCTTCAAGGCACTCTGGTAGGAACTGTGGACACATTGATCAAACGGTAACTTTCTTGTGAATGTTTTAAATTGTTGTCCCAAATTTCGACTAAAAACCTCGTTTTTTGACAACATATGATTAGGGCAATCTGGAGAACGTGCTGATTTGTGGCCAGTTTGTTTACAACTAGTGCAAGTAATCGATGAAGAACATTCTACCGTTTTTTGTCTTTTGGCATTTTGCTTTTCTTGCTTCACGCCTGAGCTTTGTTTTCTATTTTTCCCAACAGGCTTTCCAAATTTAATAAGAGATGTATATATATTAAGTTTCGAATATTAGTTTATAATAGTGAGTTACCATCGCCTGCAGAAGCTTCTTTATAAAATTTGCATTTATAGTAACTTCTGTTGGCGTGTCCTTTCTCCTGACAGTATTTACAAACCATGTCTATAGATTATATATCAGTATATCAGTGAGTATTTTGCAAGTATCATATGCATTTATGAGGTGCACCTCTAAACACGTCATCTATGTTTTCTATCAGCTTTCTTTTATTAATAATTTGATATTTCTTCTTTTGAATAATGTTTTTAAACATGTCAATATTGTTGCCAAAGTTGATTAAAAAGAGAAAGAAATCAATAGGTTCATAATTTCATTTTATTTTGGAGCTTTTGATGAACAGTGATAAATTTTTATGTATGAATCTTGTTTAAACGTATATCAAAGCAAGATGCCGTATGGACTCCTCTAAATCATTGATACATACCTTATTGCATAGCTATTCTAATCGGTAAGGCTTCTTTTCTGACAATTGACCACAGCTACTCAACTGTTTTTAGCTCTGACGAAGAGGGTGATGCACTTTTTCTCAAAATTATTGGCACACTTTAAGAAATCATAAGCACTGTCGTATGAAATTACTATAAATCTCTACTCTAAAAAAGAGTAATACAAAGAGACTGACTATAAAACACGTTATTATCTAATAATGCGACATACCCAATTCTTATGGGTCACAACTAAATCGATTACTTAATAATTATGTCTTCATATAAAATGACGCTGTATGTAATAATGAGCTCTCTCTCTCGTTTTATATACAATAAAGAGGTTATATAGAGGCTCATCGACTTATACTTCCCTTATTGCTTCTTTATATATTCGAGATATATCACAAGCACGAATTAAAATGTTCCTAATATCTTTTGATGCTTTGATTGTTTGTCTTTTATGTTTCTTTGGACAGGGCGCAGAATAATCTCTAGCTTTGTTTTGACTATTGTTGTCTTTTGATTCTCCATGAGCTGCTAAAGTACTTCTGGCGTTGTTAACTTTCGATTTGGGAATAAGGAAGATCTTGCATGTTTGTGTTCCTTTTGGCGGCAACTTGCACAAACGTTGCCTTTTTCTTGCTCTTCTTGGGATCGTATGTTGCCTTTTTTTTTCCCTTTCTTGATCTCAATATCCTCTGCTTCACTCACCCTTTTTCTCTTGGTCCTAACTATAATATATGGATGATGTTTATGTAGTCAAAGATGACTGAGATTTTCATTTTTTTACCTTTGACTGTCGTTTGATTTTTCTCATACATTGCTTTAAGAATATTACGGACTTAATCGCACATTTTGTTTAAAAATACGAAAGAAAATTTAAAGAGTAACAACAATTGTAGAGGATGCTGATCGCGTAATGAAGCGCTGGTGTTATCATCTGTTCTTCTCCAGGTGAGAAAAGTGTCACGAAAGCTTTTGTCGCCATACTCAGTGGGAATGATGGCAGCAATCTCTTCTATGATAGGCAAGCTTTGGGTACGTCTATTACCTCCTTCAATTAATCGCATTTTCATATCAGAAGAAATAGCTATATAAGGTGAGACGTTGTTGTTGCCAGCTGAGTTACCGTTACTTTCTCGCGCATTTAATATTATATATGCGTGGCGGTAAATTTGAGCAAAGGGATTGTACTGCGAGAACATGAAGGAAAGCTCTCTTATAGTCTCGGAATCAAGATTGTTATTTCTCTCTGAGTGTCTTTCAGCTGCATATGATGGATCGTATATGTAAAGCTGAGCATATGAAGGGTTGGAATCATCATCACTGGGAAGTAAGGGGCTATGGAGGTGATAAAGTTCACCATGAATTTGAAATGCATGCAGACCACCTCTGCTGTTTTCATTACTGGCTCGTTCCTCGACAAGAGCAATGTTAAATCTTAGCGACGTGAATGCAAAGACAGCGCTGTATTGACGTAGCTTATCCTTGGACTGGCGTCCTATATTATCTGTGCGAGCGAGTAGGTCTTTCAAGTACCCAGCTGGTTGTGCCAGGAGTGGCAGTTGGATTAAACCCTACTTACAGCATGATTCACAAACAGGTTTCTTTGCGAAAAATTCTGTTGTCTTTCATCTATCCAATGCAAAGCGTGGAAGTTTGGACATTCCTTGTCCATTCTTCCCAGCCCCAAAGGGTGAAGGCGGGATAATTGTGAGATGTATGCGGCTGACATGCTGTTAGTATGGTCAGATCTTGGCCTGCCTCTGGATTTACCTTCAGCATCAACGGGCTCGACTGTTCTTCTTGGCCTGCCTCTAGGTCTAGTAGCAACGTCAGCTTCTTCTTGTTGGTCTTCGACACGACGTCTGCGGCGCGATGCTGCTACTCACTCTCTGCATGCTTGTCAGGTACGATGGCGTGAATCTGCTGGCAATGTCGCAGCACAGAAGAAGCATATGGTTGTTCTAGAAGTATTGTTTTCCATTGTTCTAATGAGCGACAATGTTAGCAGACACATTCGAATCAAAAGAAACATACATACCAAATTATTTCAAAGTGTTTATATGATGAGTAAAAAAAGAAAACGCTCAATACGATGAGAAAAAGAAAACGTTTATATTCGAAAAGAAAGGAAGAAAGCTCATGTAAGAATTGCTATTTATCATAATCTAGTCTTAATTAGCTTTACAATATAGTGTATTGGTAAATCATGTGACGTTCCTGATTACCTCAATTGGACTCTTTTTTTATGCAGAAAACTTTAAAGAAACTGAAGTTGAACTTTTTTTCTGTCGTTTTCTAAAAGGTTGTTACAAAAAAAAACATGAGCCATTGTCATCACGAACATTGCGACCACAGCCATGACGATTTGCCTGGATCTGGAGAACAGTTTTTACTATATTCCAAGATTGACTTGGACAATGTACGTTGCTTGAACGAAGCCGAACCTAATAGTGGTCAAAAGGTCATCAGGCCTTGGAACGAACGTATGGATGACACAAAGGTGATATATAGTATTACACTTTTCTTTGACTGGTTACTGATGCTTTTCTTTCCTTCTCTCTTTATTATAGTATTTGGAGAGTGACGCTGATGAACAGTTGATCGTATTTGTTCCGTAAGTGATAAGAAAAGAAAAAAAGGAGAAAAGAAGAGAGGGAAATTAACAAGCATTAGATTTACTGGTATTGTCAAATTACGTTCTATCTGTCTACGTACGGATAATACTGATGCTGCACCATCCAAGGTGAAAGTGTAAGTTGTGTGCTTAGATATATATATAACTTGTATTCTAAGTGTAGCTATAGGTTTATCAATCGCGAGGATGTTGACTTTGATGCGGCAGAGAGCTATATTCCAGTACAAGAGTTTGATCTTGTTCAAGGATCGAATGAAGTGATCGAGTACACGACCAAGGTGACAAAGTTCAGTAGCGTTCGTAACATTACCCTATTCTTCCCCGAAAACTTCGGTGAAGATACAAGTATCGTACGCTATCTTGGATTTAAAGGAGAATGGAGTGAGGTACGTTTAAATGAAAAAAGAGGAGGGGGCTTTCTTTATACTGATCTCGATTGTTGTTTGTAGCTTAAGCGAGATCCGATTATAACAGGTAATGGAAAAAAAAAATAGAGTTGTAAGAAATAGCTACTCATTTTTTATATTCATAGTCTATGAAGCCAGCGCCAATCCAGCGGATCATAAAATACCAGGTGTATCTGATAAAACAGATCATTCAGTACAATAAACGATTATTATTATTTTGTTAAATGTATATATTTATTAAAGAGAATGTCATTGTTTTCTTTCATATATGACGACACGCTAAAAAGTAATTTAAATAAAAGCAGAGACGGCAATACAGGCAATACCGGCAGCAACGAGAGCTGAAGAAGAGGTGAGAGAAACAGCTGAACTAGGAGTCTTACTGGCAGATGCAGGACTGGCACTTAAACTAGGCGCATTGGAAATTGAGGTACTGGAGACTGAAGCAGAGGCACTAGAAGAAAGGATACTAGAAACAACAGATGATGAAGCAGCGGATGCAGATGGAAGTGAAGTGGAGGCGCCAGATACAGCAATGGAGGCAGAGGCAGCAGTAGAGGAGTTAGTGGGAGTAGTAACGTTGTTAGACACCACGTCTGCAGCAACAGCCTAATGGGAAATAATGAGTGTTTATATAATAAGAAATGTACTATTTTACATACACATGGCGCTGTTAAGCAAACACAGAAAGGCTTGCCTGTATCAAGATTATCGCAATTCTATTTTAAATGAGTTAGTTTTATGTTTTGAGTTGAATGAACAAGAGTCTCACATGTTGAACACTGTGATGAAGGCCAGGATTCTACATAAAAAAGTTATACTATGAACATAAAAAGAGAGAGAGAGAAATAGAATTACCATAGCGTAGAAATCAGCTTCAGAAATTTTGTATTGTGCAGCAACAGATACACAGGTATCGTTTGTAGTAACTGATAAGAAACAAGATCAATAAACTGGTTTGTTAGGTTCAATAAAGGTACTTACTTATATGAGTTTGGAGACATCCTTCTGCAGGCTTAGCAAGGACTTGGTGTACAAAAAGGGATGCAATGGCAGCAACTGTAACAAACTTCATGAGAATTAGAGCGTGAAAGAAGAATAAAATAGATGAAATAGGAAAAGAGATCACCTTCATAAACTGCTTTCATTTAGTTGTACTACTCCTCGTGCTTTTAAAAACTTGGTTACCTAAGGGAGTTTTTTTTTATTAGATTCACTAACTGAATCAGGAACGAATCTCTCTCTGTCTCCTTCCTTTCTCTTAATGAACAAATACATGTTGTATTCGAGAATAACTTTTGAATACACTATGCATATATACAAGTTGGTCTAATCTAATCATCTACTACAATGTCCTTTTCAAATCAGAGGTCAAGGTTGTAGGCAGTCAATTGAAGTATAATGCTCACAAAACACCTCCCTTTTTTTTCTCAAATATAGAGCATACTAATTAAATCGCTATAGCTTAAGATGTTGCTGTAAGGGAACTTTAGCATGTTTATGACTGCGTCCTTTGATCTCCTTGATCATAATGAAGACATTGAGCACTCCTAGGGAACATCTTTATAGTCAGAATTAAATGAGAATAAAAATTCCGTTTTTGAATCACAAAATAAATACAATGATTGTGTAACTGCACTGTCGATGTGTAGTTACACACTGCTACATTATCTGCTTGTAATTGTCTTAGGTGCTTCCAAATGGGAACAGCTATTGGTCGATCTTGTACTGCTTGCGATACATTTAAGGATAATTTATTTATTGATTTTTTCCAAATGACTTGCACATCTGATCTTTAGCACAGGTTTTGGTTTCGTTCAAGTTTCAGTTTGATGAAAAAATGAATTTCTTCGTTTTTCTGAAGTTGCTGCGTCCCGGAAGGGATTGATGTCAAAAGCCATCATCCACGATCCTAAAATCATCAACATCATTACAACTACTCTATCAAACGCATAAAATGATTATATAGTAGGGAATCTTGTGTAGGATGATGGCACTCGCTGTCGTGTTTCTACGTTTATATCGAAGAAGATTACACACTTTAACGTAAAATATAATTAATGTATATTTCGTACACAAGCCATTATTATTAAGCCCATAACACTAATTCACAGCAGTCGTAATCTATAAATGCGATTAGTTGACAACATTTATTCTTGCATATAAAGATAGACTTCTTTTTTTCCCATGAGTCTCTCTCTTTCTCTGTTCGTAAACGACTACAAAGAAACACGCTCCATCTTGTTATATTCTTGTGATTCTGAGATAAAACTACTTTATTCATCGACAATATCACATTTGCTTAGATATTGTGCTAGAGTCTGACGGTCAGCAACTTTCCTGCTTGTTATGAATTCCCTTCTGCAGGTTGGGTCTCTAATTGCTTGATTTTATGTAAAGCACATGTCTAAGTGCATATTGATGTCATACCTTTGAATCCGTTCGTCGCTCTTGGTCTATTTTTGACCAGCCATGCCACTGATATTAACGATATAGCATGTCCAAATGATCCAACAGTTCAATATCTATACACCTTGGCGTTACAAAAGCATCAAAGTTGGTTTGGAGATCAGCACATTGCTGATATTTTAGCGCAAGTACTGGAGACCCGATATCACAAACATACCAAAATATTGGAACTTATTAACAACAATTCATCATCCGAAGTAGTGGTCAAAGCCATTAAGAGCTTGCAGAATCAAAACCAGGCAATAAAAAGTAAGTACAGTGAAATGAATGCCGACTCCTCTTGTACCCCTTCTATTAGCTCAACAACAACAAATATCGAAAATATCGAATTTACGTCAGAAACAGCCACATCACATGAGCGAGGCATGATGTTTGTTGAAAACTACAAGCAAACTAGATGCAAAAAGAATTTAAGCGTATGGATTGGCCAGCGTGCTACATAAAAGACGCTGAACTTAATCTTCACTTTTTGAATACAATTCTACTGAACCAAACACATTCTTATTTTTATAGATTACATACTAACTATTTTTATTTCATGCACTTATTGAATTGATTTTGAAGAACATCCAAGCTTTTACATTGAAATAGATTAAGTAAATGTACTCTTTTTTATGGTATTGATGATTACTTATTTAAAGATATATATTGAGCACCCTCTGTTAGCTATTTAAAGGGCTCTTATGGATAGTTCTGCTTAAGAGCTTACTGAACAATGCTGTTTCGATGATAATGGTTCCTCTATTTATAACTGCATAATATGGTACGCCTCGTACATGCATAAAAGTGACGCACGATAATCCCATTTTGGGTAAAACATCTTTCAACTCCTAAAAATGCTCTGTGACAATCTCTTTTTATTATTATTGGTCTTTGTATTGTCCAAAAACTTTACTACTGTCAGATTCATAAGCACAGGCTGAAGAATCTACATGCGTTTCATTAATGAGTGTCCTTAAAAAGGCCTGTTCATATTTCGAGTTTTCGAACACAGTTGTCAAACTCTCTGATGGACATCTCAAAAAGTTGGGTGCAAAGACCATGGCAAGATTGTTGACATTCATTAAAGTGTGTTTGATGATCTCTGGGTCGGTAAATTCCTAATATATCTTGTTATTTCCCGCGCTTTTTTTTCTTTCGTTTTCGTAAACCTTACCTGCAGGAAATTAATGATATATAGAGCAATGCGTCTGTTGGTATCTGGTAGTCGATTAATAATATTAATAGCCATTTCTGGATCTTCTGCGTATTTGATGCAATCATAATAGTTTTCGGAGGTAATGATCGGTTCGACCAAGTCTCGTAGCCAGTACTTTAAAAGTGAAGCTGGCACGTTTGGATCTGTGATACCTGTGGCATCATAATTGCCATTCTCAATACGTACTCGCTACAGCTACAGTATTAGACGAGGGCTGAGTAATGCAAAATATGGTTCTTACCAAATCTGTCACTGCATCTGCATCACCGGGTACACGGAATATACCTTCGGATAACTGTCCGTTGGTTTCCCTTACTGCATTGGTCAAGAAGGGAACAATCATTGGTATCTTGAGGTCAGGGCTGGTATTTGCCTGTAAGTCCATAATAAATTGCAGTGATTCACCAAACACAGACGGTTTAAAGGGAGCTTCCTTTAACAGAAAAGGAAATGTAAAAGTAAGAATAGGCGAGAAATGAAGGAGAGGGAAAGAAAGGGGGGTTACCTTTGCCCGGGCAATTTCGGCGCTTGTCAACACTTTTCCTTTGGCTCCTCGTTTACATATCCTCTTCAGTTTGTTAGATACATGTTGACTCATAGTGGCTACTTGAGGGTCCTGTGAATGATGATGATGCTGTACAAAATCTGTCAGGTACGCCTCTAGATTTTTTGATGGAGGAAAAGTAACGCTGATGATACATAGCAACCCCCATCCTCGGTGAATACTTTCTCTATACTACTTGTTAAATGAACTGCTATTCCCAAAATATAAATGTCATAGTTACGGATTAGGATTTTCATGTAACTGCTTGCAGATCTGAACATAAATCTCATCTCGCATCTGTCCCTTTGTAATACCGCAAGTCAAAATGGTCTGTATGTCTTCTACCTCATTTGAATGTTTTGACCTTGATCTGTCTCCCATGATGGTCTGTACCAGCTTGAAGCATCTAAGAGCATCTTTGTATAACTCTTTGTTCATCATGATGAGTGGTTGACGTAGTGAGTCCTATTATATTCTATTTGTATGAATACATTGTACGTTGATAGTCTTGGTTCAGTAAAAAAAAAAAAAGGTAACTTTTTACTTTTGTCCATTTGAGCATCTCATTCATCGGCACTTTTCTTCTAAATAAACCCTTCTTGTGTGTAGCAAAATACTTTTTAGCGAATCCATCTATGGCAAACTTGTTGATTTCTTGTTGTAATCCTGCGGGCAATGTTGGCCTATTAAATATGCGTCATGAATACCTCAAAGTTTGCATTCCTCTTTTCTTTTCTTTTTTTTTTTTTAAATACTTTTTTAGAGTGGCCGCGGGAGTGACAGGCGGGGAGCAGTGAGGTTGATTAAGTGGATGCATAGCGATAGCGGCCTCTACACAAACATGCATTATGATCGTTTGTTTATAATTATATGTGTGACATATTAATTATTATGCATCGTACCTGGGTTATTTGTAGGTGAACTGATGGCAATAGAATATCGACTCGTAGGTGATCCGGCTCTAATAGCCAAATTTTTAAACGGATGATTTGCTGCTTTCTTTGTTAATGATGGTAAATGTGGCCCTTTAGAAAACATTGGCTCCTATAGCAAAAGGGGAAGTTACAAAAAGAGTAAAAGATTTAGGGAGACAAGAAGGAGTATACCTTTGTGGAGCAAATACTTTGTTTTCTTCCATTGTTTGGTACTTGTTCAATAATATCTTTTGCCATACTATCGGATGTCGACCTCTGGTGCTGCCTTCTTGTTGTTGCTGTCGTTGTTGTTGTTACTGCTGTCACCGTATCTGTTTCCATGGTGATCTCGGATAGATCAAGCGACCGGCTGTTTCTTTTCATTGTATTAGTATTATTGTTATGGTGAGTACTGATTGAAGGCTTTTTAACCAATAAAGACATTTGCTTTGAGAACTCTTCTGAAGGCTATCCAAGTCGTAAATAGGAAAAAAAAAAAAGAAAAAAAAAAGGAACTTACACGGATTTTGACAAGTGAAATTATATTTGTATCTGTGGGCCGCATCCAATTAGAGACGTTTGCACGTGTATGATAATAATATGGTAAATTGTGCTTTTCGTCCCATAACTCCCACCAATCGCCGTCTGGATTTTTCGGTAGACTACTCCATGCATTAATGGGTGAAAAACTTTTATGATTTACTTTACATGCTCGATTCATTCAAGGGTTTTGACCAACTACATTCACCTGTTACCTTGTCAAACAGATGAATATTACCTCCCTTTTTTCAGTTATAGTAACTTACATGATTGGCATAAAATGAACAAGGGAAATTAGGATTCGATACTTCAACCCACTCGTATTCGATAGACATCTTTATATAGGACCAAAAAATAAAGAAAGGGAAAAAAGAGAAAAAGAAAAAGGCTTGATGTCTTTAAATAGTAAAACACGTGCACATGAAAGGGAGCAAGCAAACAAAAAAGAAAAACCAGTTTTGGCTCCCCTACTTTTTTTTTTTTCGGTTGTATTTTTTCTCTCACTCACTCTCTTTTTCGCAATGGTCAACGAAGAATTAGAATTAGGCCAGCAATTGGAAAGATTAAAATTAGCCTCAAAAGAGGATCCACCATCTAATTACAACAGTGATACAGATGAGCCACTTCCTCGTAAACGAAATCATGACGATAAATTAACTAAAGAAGTCAACCTGGATCATGATTACTCCTCTTCACCTGCAAAAGTGTCTCGACAAGATTTCGATACTATTTGTGTTCTTGGTCGAGGAGCGTAAAGTATAGAAGAGCATTTGCTTGATTAAACTTAACACATAATTTCATTAGTTTTGGCAAAGTGTATTTGGTCAAGCATCAAAAAAGTAGAGAACTCTATGCCATGAAAGTACTCAAGAAGGCTTCACTTATCGTTCATGGCAAACAAGCTGTTCAAGCAAAGACAGAAAGACAGATCTTGGAGGACGTTCGACATCCATTCATTGTTAAGCTATGCTTTGCCTTTCAGACACCAACTGAACTTCACATGATTTTAGATTATGCTGTAGGTGGTGAATTATTTCGTCATTTGGTTCATGGTAAATATATCATCATATATATATATATATATATATATATATACTTTATCTAATACTTTGACCAGAGGGCATGTTTTCTGAAAGCACTGCGGTCTTTTATGCAGCAGAACTTGTATTAGCTTTGGATCATTTGCACTCACTTGGTATAGTCTACAGAGATTTGAAGCCTGAGAATTGCTTGTTAGATCAAGAAGGCCATGTCGTTTTGACAGATTTCGGTTTATCAAAGGTGGCTGTGGATGGTAAAACAAATACGATTTGTGGAACGGCAGAGTATATGGCACCTGAAATCTTGATGGGTTTAGAGTATGATGATACTGTCGATTGGTGGAGCTTTGGCATACTCATCTTTGATATGATCACAGGCTCAGTAAGGTCTTTTGTGTGTAATACTAAATCGGTATCACTGATGTCATATTAGCCTCCATTTAGCTCAACTAACCGTAAAAAGACGGTCGATTCGATTTTATCTAAAAAGATCACGTTTCCTTATTACATGACAGCAGAAGCAAAGGACATTTTATCAAAGGTAAGATCATAATATGCATATACACATGGTGCTTGACAAAGAATATCATTTAGCTTTTGCGTAAAAATCCGAATGCAAGATTAGGCGCAAAGCCAAAGAAAGCAGATGCTATCCGTCGTCATCGATTCTTTAGACACATTGATTGGAAAGCTTTATTAAATAGACAAATAACACCACCCATTGTACCTATTATTGTAAGTGACTACAGTTCTATGATTGCTTTATAACATTTCTAATCTTTTATATGTGTATAATAGACTAATCCTGAAGCAGCTGAGGTAAAAACCCCCCAAATAATAATTAAAGGCTAATCTAATATTTCCCTTTAGAACTTTGATCCTACATTTACCTCGGAAGCACTCACTGCTTCATCTCCTCTGCAGGATGATTTACAAAAAGTAGACAGTCATTTTCTGAACTTTAGTTTTGTAAATAGTCATGTACATATATGAATACATATGATTTTTCTTTATTTAAAACAGGGCAGTTTATATTTGCCCATTGTATTTACACGACATTCGAGTCTTTTGAAGTGTGTTGATGAACAGTGCCGCTAATTAGAGCGTTGATCTTTTTCGTGGAAGTGTATGTCAACAAACAAAATATAAATAAAGAGCCAATCTTGTAAACACAAGGGTCACTAAACCAAACCCTAGAGACACAAAATAACCGGCCCCCTGCATGCTAATGATATATAAAGCCAAGACGATATTTTTCTTTTATTTCATATATTATTATAACGTGCCTGAAGATGAAATTTTGTTTGAAAGTCAGCATAAGCTGCCTATTTATTACCTCTTTATACGCTTTTTCTTTAAATTCTTCTTACACCAAAATGCATTTTACAGGCGAACTTTTTACTTATCACCTTGATGACTCATCTTCCATATGGAAAAGTCTAGTTGCTTTCGAATCAGGTCCACGTGATTCTGGCAAAACCGTTGTTTTCATTGGCGGCCTTGGTGATGGTTTCAATAACGTTCCGTTCTTGTTTCCTCTTCATCAAACACTGGCTTCCATCGACTGGTCACTCACCCAGGTTCAACTCTCATCTACCTTTAATGGATATGGTACGACTAATTTACGAGCAGATGCTAAAGAACTTGATCAACTTATTGATGTTTTGAAACAACGCGGTAAAAAATCGATCGTTCTTTTGGGTCATTCGACAGGTAAATATACAAGCTGAAACAGTAAGAGATAATACCCATCCCTCATCATAGGTAGCCAAGATTGTTATACACATAATAAGTACGGCGAGCGCAGTCAAGACGTCCTTGGATACATCTTACAAGCTCCCGTGTCAGATCGCGAATATTTTTCCAAAAATTTGCCAAACTTTCAGCAAAGCCTCGAATTGGCCACATCTATGAAAAAGGAAGGAAAAGGAGATGAATTGTTACCCAGAGCCACATTTTGGGCGCCCATTACTGCTGATAGATTTTACTCGTTGAGTACAAAAGGGTAAGGGCAATTTATCCTTTAGCTTTTCTCTAATATCTCTCTCGTTATAGTGGAGATGATGATGTTTTTTCGACCGACCTAACAGATCAAGAGATACTTAGGCTCTATGACAATGTCACTCGTCCTATCTGCTGGGCTTATTCTGAAAAGGATGAGTTTTATGCCTCCAGTCTGAATCAGAACGAGGTCATGCAAAGATTTCAGAAACTTTGTCCTGCCATCAAAATGACCGCGTCTATACCAAACGGAAGCCATGCAATTATCGATCCTGCTGCTCAAATAGAGTTTTGCAAGGTTGTCAAGGATTTTATTATTAGTTTAGAATAAAGATAATTTATTATTACTATTTTGTTTATAGCAATAGTGCTCTATCTTTTAAACATCTTGCGCCTACTTCTTCCCATTCTTTAGTTCCAATCCACATTTCTTTAGCTGAATCCAATTTGCTCATAACCGTAGCACCCTTCCAGACAATCACTTCTGGGTCTAGTTCACGTGGTGCAGGCAGAACCTCCACACGCTCTATAAATGACTGCTGAGCAATTACGGTAGAAAGGATTCTAAAGGAAACACATAAAAATAAGTTTACGTTTGAAAAAGACTCCTTTAAACATTACCTGTCTTCCAAGACTTTGCTAAAGTTAACAATCTTGCCACCACCACCAACAAGAATAATACTTGAAAAATAACGCTTTAACTTTTCTTCTGATCCATTAGAAGCGGCATAAATTGATTCAGCAATAGCAGTGTCAATAGGATAAGGATCCATTAGATTCTTGACAATACTACTCACCTATCAAGTAAGTCAGTAAAATTATACTTTATGCCATATTAATCATTACATTTGAATCTTCCGTAACATCATCTGTCACATTCTTGCTTGCCCATTCTACAGTCTTCTTCGTCTTTGGCTGCAGTATGTCCGTATAGACTAAGCAAAGGGGTGCCAAGAATACTTCCTCATATACTTTGCACTGATACTTAGTTGTTTGCTGAAAGGGAGTGCGAACGAAGAAATCATAAACTTGAATGCTCACCTCCGCCTCGTTCATCGTGCACCATTTCTCCTTCAGCTCTTCAGCTAGTCTCCAGTCAAACGGTAAGGCAAGGTTGATGTCTGTATAGGGAAACTTATTGACTCTTAAAAAGGAAGCAAACGTCTTTGTCACATCATCCCCACCCATCGCTATTGACATGCGTGAATCCACTTGACAGACGCCATCTTCCACACAAGCAATATTTGTACGTTGTGCTCCAATATCAACAACCACAGCTGTTGATAAGCCTGCTCCATAAGTCGCGCATGCTGATTCTTGCTGAACAATAACTGCCTTGAATTTCATGTGTGTCAATAGCATGGTGACAAGCTCACAAAGATAGCTGCGATTGAATAAGTCAGGAACAACCAAGACGATATTATAGTTCTATTCTAATCGTTAGTCCTTTCTATCTCTTTTTTTTCTTTTTTCTAACCTTAAAGTCGGATTTTTCAATCTCTAGCTCACTTTGGATAACATTGGCCCAAATGGCTTCAAGATCGCCTAGAACAGCATTCAAGGAACTATAATCTGCCTCATTCAGAGAACCATGTCTCCAGGGATAAAATATACGATATTCAGAATCCTCAGAAACTGGGAAATGAATTGCCTAAGAATATATTCAATTAGTAATATTTCCTCACTTTTTCATCATTGTTTACCTTTTCTCCTATAAAATATTCAGGTCTATTGCTATTTTCTACATCTGTCCATTCTACTTTATAAGGATCATTATGGTCCAAAATTGTTTCTCGTGGTGCATTCGTATTGAAACCCACAACCTGCCCTTCTGCGTTAGGAACGGCTCGTCGTTTAGCATTCTTCATGCGCCACTTGAGCTCGCTCTTTATCTCGTTCAAAGCTTCTTCTTGTTTTTCTGTCAATTCTGTATCCTGTTCTGTGTCGACAGGAAGATTTGTATTCATTCGTCGAGCAATGACATGTGGTACAGTGATTGGAAATGCCTCAGAAGCTAAGCCGATGCGTAAGTTGCGCGATCCAGGATGAATTATGATGATGTCTCTCCATTCTTCAGTTGCCTAGGTATAAGAGTAAGTTAGAATCAAGTTTAATCATAATGCTTAGAAGCTTACATTGGGGACAATGTCTTCTGCACCTGCCTTGTTTCCTGGTATAAAACTTGCATCTGTTTTCGCAAAGCTGCTTGTGATATTACGTGTTGGAAGAATGTTGTAGCCCTTGACTGGGAAATTTGTGTACTTGAAGCGAGGTTGCTTATGTTTCTTACGTGGTTCTTCTTTAGTGGCAGTAGTAGTAATAGTAATAGTAGTAGCAGTAGGTAGTGGTTGGTCTTCGGGCCCTGGGGATTTTGACTGTAGAGACGTTGTTGTTTGCTTCGGTGGGGTTGTTGATTGTTTAGGTGTTTGTGGCCTTGATTTCTTTGGCGATAGATGGCTATCTTGGTCTAGTGAAGGAGACAATGATCGTTTTTTACCCTTTCTGTTTCCTTTGCGTGATTCTGTTGGACTCTTGGGTTTTGTATCTGTTACTGGTTTAGGCGTAAAAGAAGCTACTGCTTCTTCCATCCAAGCATATTTCTTCTGTGACAGATTCTTTAGATAATTATTTGTATGAGAGATGCTATTGCTTTGTTCAGCCATGAATAAAAAAAAAGTAACAGAAAAGAAGAAAGGTAGAATTCACAGTCAGTCTATGTCTTTTTTATTTTTTTTAGGCCTACATTTCCTTTGAAGTCGCCGTAAGGTGGGTTTTATGTAAACAACTTTCCTTCTCTTTCTTTTTTTTTTTTTGCCAATCAATGGAAGTCAACTATATTGCAATATATGACGATAGCCCTAGTGCTAAATATGTATATGTATCTGACAGTGTACAAGAAGTACTTGGTTATTCACCTAATGAAATGGTTGGAACTGAAGGTTACATACTGACACATCCCGACGAAAGAGAAGCATTGAGAATAATTCATACGTTTAATTGTACAAATCAACGAGTCTCTTGTATTGTCACCAATCGAATACTACATAAGGATGGATATTATGTTACCTTAGATACTGTGGTCAATTACTGTTATAATGTAATTGTCTGTACATGTTTTGTCTCTAATAGCGCACGGAAGCGGAAAATGAGAACTATTTCAGCAGATGCGAACTATGTTATTCAGCCTGATGGTAGCATACAAACAGAAGCCAAGATTCCATCCAACATCAGCTGGACAAACTTTATTCAAGAGCCTCGATTTTGTTTAATTTTGAATAGATACTCAGAGCAAGCCTATATTGTATTTGCTACTAGCCAGTGTGAAGATATGGTCTGTTTGAATCAGATAGAAAGCATTGGGACATCCCTTTATGATTACGTCGCTCGAGAGGATTATGAGCTTGTGAAGGAGCAGATTGAAGTAACGAAAAGTGAAGATATAATTGCCAAAGTGAAATTTAGATGGTTGATACCAAAACAAGAACCTCAGACTCTTGAAGCTGTGATCAGTAGTACTTATGATGGGCTAGTGATGGTTCTACGATTTACGAATACGTATCTATACCCTGTTTAAATGTGAAATCATACTTAGAAACTTGTCTTTTTGTTTTTCCATGAAAATAAATCTCTTTAAACACACGCATTTAGCATTTTGAGAATAGAAAGTAAATAATGATAGAAGACATACTTAAGGTATTAGGTGTATTATGTCCCTTATAGGTTAAGGATGCTACTGTCAGAGGTATCGTCTAATTCCTTGCTGGTTGATTACCTCTAGTAGATCATCATGTTTAATAAGATATATATATGACAAATAAACCCCCAGGACTAATCATGCATCACTGGTATTGCTCCACAGGGAACATGGCAATTTAACAGGTAGTCTTGAACAATTTAGAATTCCTTATTCATATGTAAGAAGAGGTATTACTTGGTATGTTGCTTGTTTCTACTACCTTTCTACAGATTATCCATAACCTTGTTAAACGACTGGCTACGATTATCATGTTAGTAATAAAGTTAGAGATCTTGTTATTAAGGGTGTACAATGCATAATGCAATATCGCCAATGTCAATCAATATGTTATTTGCAAATATTCTGGAAACTGAGTCATGAGATATATATACAAACATTTCTGTCACAGTGAACTGTCCTTGATTCCTAAAAGCAGTCTGATGAGTTTGCTGGTATAAAACTACAGTGCATACTATTAAATATAGGCAAGCAGTAACCAGTGTATGACATAATAGACAATACCGGCTTGTCTGAACTAGCCGTTTCGAATTCCTACTTGAGCCGTCCGATGCCCCTTCTCCTTTCTCTGACATTTTGGAAAGATTACGGCAAATTCAGGTACTAGTATCCTATCGGATGGCTCCACATATCTCATCATTACACTATCTTAGAATATAATGCTCAGCACTATACGCAGCACATTTGAGAATTTGAAAGACGGTATACTAAGAGAAGTACGAAAAGGATTGGTTCTGCTTAGTTTCTAGCGGAGACACCGGCCAAGGTAAGTGGTCGCATAGTCATTAATGCTGACATTCCAAAACCATTTTTTCTTGCGTCCTACGTCATATTTGGCTGCGTCTTTTTATTATGAAAATCACTGCACACTGTGCATCTATTCAAAGTCTACGAACCTTTTTATGCTTTAAGAAAACTCACTCTGCAGGAAATGCAAGTAAAAACAGCATGACCTAGGCTTCTGTAATAGTACAGTGCCACACGAAAGCTGACATAGGTGAACTATCACATATTCGCATTATATCATGTCGGTTCCCTCTCCTTCAAGGTGGTGGAAGGAAGATAGAAGGAATATATTACTAAATACTTGATATCTTTTTGATAAATTTAATTCTATAGTTGATTTGAAGGTATAACAAAGTACAGTATACCACACTCTTTGTGCAGATGCTATCGGGAAACCTGGTATGGAAAGCTGATATTCTCCGAATGTGGCGGTGGGCGTAATACGAAAGCAGCTGTACCTACAGGAACCTAAATAAAAGATCAAGTAAACGTCAGACATTTCTTACATTCAATAAAGCATCTTTCATCTCAATCTAATCTTATAGTTCTTTCATTATTTTCAAAAGAAAGTTGAGATTTCCTCTTTGTTTGCTATAAGATAACCTTTTCTTGACAAGCAGTAAAGCTTTTACAATGCAAAATTTACTATCAGCAATCATTTTCTATTGATCAGCAGAAAACTAATTTCAGGTCGCACAAAAGACTATACAAAAACTGGTAACGTGACCAGCATAAAAATAGAAAAGTGCATAGCAAGAAAAAAAAAGTATAAAAGCGTCTGCATGATGAATCTTTTCCTCCTGCTTGTTTTATCTTATTTTCTCGGATATTTATTTTATGGAACTTAAACCACCCATAGAAAATATACAACATGCTGTGATTGATATATTTTCTATCAATGACGGAAAACTGTCAGTCGAACAACAGATTGAGGTTTACGGTAAATCGAAGTTACTTTTATATAGGTCAATATCTAATGTTTGTTTTTAAAATAAAGTCAACGATTTATTCAATGTCAAAGAAAACAAGTCTATATCATTGGATGAAATCCTGGATGGCCTTCGCTATGTGATGGATCACAGAATCAAAGGCGGATATCAACCACACCTTGACCTGAACTTGATGAAAAGACTGTCTGAAGGATTGTTTTTGAATATGGGTCATACAGAAGGTCATCTTTTAAGAAAAAGGTCTACGGATGCTGCTGATGCTGCCTTCTTTTTGTTTGGTGATTTTCTCGAAGAAGGTAAACATTTATGAGCGTTGAGCAATACCCAACTTACTGCATTATATAGTTGAGGAGTTTCGAACTATTATTAGTGGGATGGACATTTCGGATTTAAGACGCCAACTAAAAGTCCATTATCGTTGTCAACCTTACTCTACCAAAGAGCAAAAGCGTGGTGCGATTGCCATGATCATGCTATTGACTCGCCATTTTCCTAACCAATTTGGGGATTGGCGCGACCTAGTCAAAGAAAGCGAGCAGGACGATATGGAGAAGTTACTCAACTCTTCTCTCTCTGCTGAAGTGGATCGTGAAGAAAAATCAAAAATGCCTCGTGCCCCCCAAGTGCCTCAATTA
Source organism: Rhizopus microsporus ATCC 52813 (assembly GCF_002708625.1). NCBI lineage: Eukaryota > Fungi > Mucoromycota > Mucoromycetes > Mucorales > Rhizopodaceae > Rhizopus > Rhizopus microsporus. The sequence continues at coordinate 780,749 of NW_019671926.1, read as the reverse complement.
AAACTACTACCTCCGCCTCAGGCATTGTATTTTGACAGATCAGTTGATAAACTGATGGCTATGTTTTCTCAGACGGACAAAGAGAATGGGTTATCAGAGTCTATTGTTCCTGCTCTGCGAGAGCAGTACGGTTTAAACCAGCTGCCAAAGCCTCCACGCCCAAACCCGTTCAAGATGCTCTGGGAGCAACTGACTGATTTTATGGTCCTGATTTTGATTGCTGCTGCTATTGTTGAAGCTGCCGAAAAAGAGTTCGATAGCATGATTGTTCTCCTGATCGTAGTTGTATTAAATACGGTCATTGGATTTAGCCAAGAATGGAAGGCAAGCAAAACGCTGAATGCTCTTATGAACTTATCTGTGCCTCAGGTAATGTAAAAATATATAAAAATAAGCTTGATTTAACCCTTGGATTCCACATGTAGGCAAAAGTCATTCGTGATGGACAACAAAAATATGTCGAGTCGGAAGAACTTGTACCTGGTGACTTGGTTATTCTTGAAGAAGGTGACGCTGTTCCTGCTGATATTCGGCTGATTGAAGTGTCTCAGCTGGGTGTTGTAGAAGGCATTCTGACTGGCGAAAGTGTCCCTGTACAAAAGAATACGAACGCCATCAAAGCAAAAGTAATTACAATCGTACTGAAAACCAGAAAAGATATCTAATCTTTCATAGACTCGTAAAATACCTTTGGCAGATTGTAAAGGCAATGTCTTTATGTCTACAACCGTGGCCCGTGGCAGAGCCAAAGGCATTGCCGTGAGAACAGGAACAAAAACTGAAGTAAGTATCTTTTGTATATCTAAAAAAGGAATGAGTCTCATCTATGTTTATGGTTAGATCGGTAAAATCAGTACAGCAATTCAGAAAGATGCCAAGAAGAAAGTCAAGACGCCTATTCAAAAGAAACTGACAAAACTAGGTCGTTATTTAGTTGGCCTGGCTATTCTACTTTGTGCATTGGTTGTAATAATTGGAGTTGCATGGAAGAAAAATGTGAAAGATATGATTAACATAGGCTTAAGGTTCCGTTGAACGATACTTGCTCTTGAATTGATCGCTCATTTTTATTTTTCTTAGCTTGGCAGTTTCTGTTATACCTGAAGGTCTAGTTGCTGTTACAACAGTGACCATGGCATTGGGGGTGAGACGTATGGCAGCAAAGTATGTGTGAATTAGAATGCAAAGAATATAGAATAATCCTAAATTTCTTTTAGTAAATGTATTGTCAGAACTCTTCCCGCAGTCGAATCTTTGGGAAGTGTTACGGTTATCTGTTCAGATAAGGTAATTTACATCATTTATGGCAAGACATCATATTCACTTTAATATACTAGACCGGCACACTAACCGAGGGAAAGATGGGAACAGCCGAGTTGTGGACAACCGATAATTCACTCTACAAGTTCACTGACTCTACTTCTCTAAATCCTAATGATGGTGAAATCATTCTAGAGCCCCACGAACTACGTCGACGTATGATACATACGAGACATACCGTATCGCCTAATCCAAATCAGTATCACTCTCCGAACGATTACGCAGCTATGAAACCAAAATCCATTGACACTGACCACCCCGAAAACTACAGTTGTCAGTTCTACTACGCCCTTATGGTCGCAGGTCTGTGTAACAATTCGTCTATTCGTAAGGATGAAGAAACTGGCGAATTGAAAACTATCGGAGATCCAACTGAAGTTGCCCTTACCGTCGCTACACAAAAGGCACGTCTCAGCCGCGATTATTGGGTAGATCAGTTAGGCTTTACAAAGATGTTTGAGCGAGCATTTGACAGTGAACGCAAGCTGATGAGCACTATCTACTCTCAAAGTAGAAATGACACTTATAATGCAGTGGTTGGTAATGATGAAATGATTATGGTATGCAAAGGTGCTCCCGAGGAACTACTACGAAAGTGCATACGTTACATGCCCAACGAAACGCAAAAGAATACCCATGAGCGCTCATGGCTCGAAATGACAGATGAGTTTGCCTCACAGGTTCAGGACGAGAATGTACGAATGGCATCCCAAGGTCTTCGTGTCCTAGGTTTAGCTTACAAAGTGATACCCACCCAATATATACCCAAGGATGAACAGGAGGCGACAGAAGCACTGTCATCGTCCTCGTCCTCGTCATCGTCTCAGAATAATCACTTAGCTGAGTCTGACCTTACATTTGTTGGCCTTGTTGGATTAATTGATCCTCCAAAGCGAGGCGTGAAAGAAGCTGTGGCTACCTGTCAGGAAGCAGGTATTCATGTTGTCATGATTACAGGAGACCATATCGAAACAGCCACTGCTATTGCAACACAGCTTGGCATTGTTAAACCCGATATACCCGGAATGGTAAGACGGTATACTTTTAAATACTTAGTATCATAACCCAGTTATAGAATCGTGCTATCCTTGGCCGAGAATTAGACTTGCTTTCTGATGATGCAATCATTGCTCTCGATCCTTTTCCTAGTGTGTTTGCTCGTGTCAGCCCTGATAATAAGCTGTCAATTGTACGTGCTTTACAAAAGCGTGGAGAACTCGTTGCCATGACAGGCGACGGTGTCAATGGTAAAAATTGCTAGACATAGAGCTTATTTGTATTACTTACACATCATGTTAGATGCACCTGCTATTAAGCGAGCAGATGTTGGTGTTGCCATGGGCCAAGCAGGCACCGAAATTACGAAACAAGCAGCTGATATAGTCTTGGTTGATGATAACTTTACTAATATTGTAGACGCTGTTGAAGAAGGAAGACATGTGTTTGATAACATTTTAAAGTTTATTGTCTACCTTTTAAGCTGTAACGGCGCAGAAATATTCTTGATGTTGATTTGTACCATTGCAAATATTGAAGTACCCTTAACGGTTATGATGATTTTATGGGCCAACATTATAGGTAAAAATAAGCTAAAATAGAAAGTGATGAAATATCTTACCTGTTTACCAAATAGCTGACATCCCTCCTGCTATGGCCCTGGGTGTTGAACCAAATGAGAAGGATCTTATGCGCAGACCACCACGAAACCCCAAGATGGGTGTGCTTACATTAGTTACCTGGCTCATGATTTTTACTAATTCCATGTTGATCGCTTTGTTTTCCTTGGGCGCTTACTTGATAAGCCTTGATGTCCTAAAAATGCCAGTCCCTGTAGCACAGTCAATGGTAAAAAAAAGCAAAAAAAAAAAAGGCAATGGTTGGATTCTATTGACTAATCTTTATAGACATTCACAACTCTCACAACGCTCCAGTTGATCCATTCATTTAATGTTAGAAGTGTGCATCAATCCATTTTTAAAACAGGCATCACTCGTAATCGATGGATGATCTTTGCCTTTTTGATTTCATTTGGGTTGATGATCATTGGTATTTATGCACCAGGTAAGTTTTTTCATAAATGCTTGATATATCAAATCTAATGTACCAATATCATCAGGAATATCCCATTGGTTACAGTTAACATCAGTAGGATGGCAATCGTGGGTTATGACAATCTCTTGTGTGGTATTCCTGATTGGAATTGTAGAAACAGAAAAATGGATTATTAGAGTATGGAATGCACGATATTAGATAAAGTAATATGTAAAATATCTTTGGAAAAGAAATAAAGATACATAATGATTCATCATTTATTAAAAACTCGGGTTGTGTTTATACAATAAGAAACAGCATGTGTGTGTTGTGTGAAGGATTAGTAAAAAAAATTATATAAAGTAATATTCATTACAGATCTTGCATTCTGTAAAATGTCCTTTCTTTTGGAGTGTGTTTTGTTTTTCTATAGACAAAGGTACCAATGACAGAAATCGCAGCAACAGCAGCGATAACACCTATGGCAACACCGACTTTACCACCAGTCGACAGGCCATGTTGTATAAACGGATTATTTGAAGGTTTTGGTACATTTGATGTAGCGTTGTTTCGTGGATCAAATGGTGCAGTCACACATTTGATAGCGTATATGCGCTCTCCAGGATTTGTGCAGCTTGGGTAGGTGGCATTGGACACATAGAGTGGTCTACCTGATTGAGCAAATGCAAGAAGCCAAGTCAAGTTGTATGAACGCCCATAAGTAGGGTACACCATGTGTATAATATCAAAAATAGCAAGGTCAGGTCTAGCATAGTGGCGAATGGCATAGTCTAGAACAGTTAAGCACATATCATGTGTCATTTTTCTCTCTCTTTTCTTTGCTTTGCTTACCGGAATATCCATTGGTATTAACCAGACCATCTGTACGGTATACTGCTTTCCCAGATATAAAGGAAAGCCCTGAACTAGGACTAAAGTTGGCTGCTATTAACCAGGAGTCAAAAGATAGATCCTTGAAGGCACTTTTAGATGACTCGTCAATAACAAAGTCAGTGGCGTTCAAAGCCTTTTGAAATTCCGTTAAATCACTAAAGGTTTTTGTCTGCTTGCTGGCAGAGACTAATTTCATCCCTATGGATATGGCGTGAACATCATTACTTTGTGGATTATTATTTAGTGTTACCTGAATCTTCAATGAGTGTATTTGTGTAGTTGTCGTACTTTAATGTCCATGCACTTCCATCGTAGCTTGTCCAAGCAATGTTTTTGGCACCTGAATGGAGTAGATTTGTTTTATGGCACTCGTAATTCGTATTTAGAGAGCTGTATAACTGATTGGCATAATATTCCATATCGAAGAAATAAGCAATATAAACGATCCATGACATTTGCTAAAGATACTTTTGTAAGCACCAATATATGTTTGATACTAGTATAATAGCTAACCTGTAATGGTGTGAGGGATGGATTATTAGCAGAGACACCAATGCTACTTGTAGAGTTTGATTTTACTGTGAATGTGACGAGGTTTGTTGAATTTTGAGGTGTAGCTGTCAAATTGGCATAGCAAGGGGAAGTAACATTGTTTGCTGGAACAATAGCTTGAACATGATTGGTCAGATTGAGTAACTGTATATTTATAATGATAAGCTTTTTCTTGTATCAAAAAAGGAATTAATAATACCTCAAAAAACGGCAATGTATACAATGCACTATCAACAGCTATATTCTGGATCGGTGTGCTGAATACACCAGTGTAGCCAGTATTGTTATCCAGAGTCATTCCACAGCAAACGAGCATGTACTTTTCATTGTTTAACAAATTATGTACAATCTTATAGTTATTAAAGTATTCAACTGAAAATCCATTACTAGAGTCAAGCTGGATTTTTTTTGGATAGTTGTCTTGCCCAAATACAATTGTTATTAAGCCAGTTAATAACAGAAACAAAATATACATTATTATATTTAAAAGTAAAAGAAAGTAAAAGAAAATAGATGATGAGTATCAAAAAGATTTTTAAGCTTGGTGTAACAATAGATTCACAAGACCTTCTATGCAGTAATACCTTGCTTCATGTAGCAATTCTTCTCTTCTATAGTCATTACAATTAGTAAAAAAGTAACTCGCTTGATTAACTTACACTGTGTCATCTTGTAGTATGACAGGTGATATCTTTTGAAACAGTTAGCATAACCAAAGCATATAGAGATCTGTTGTGTTACCCTTAAATCTCGAAGATAATTTAGCACAAGCCGAAAATGAGTAGGATCGCGGTCAATAAAATAAGATCCATCTGATTCTACTGACAATTCATGTCTTCCAGAAAACATGACGGCTAATAAGCTTTTTGAATCTCTGCAAAGTGTGCTAAGTGAAGTTTCGAATATACTTCCACCGACATTCAATCGAACCTGTCTTTATTGTTATTTTGCTTAACAAGTGATGTTTATATCTTTTACCTTTTCATTCAATTGGATTTTTATTTCATTGGCTTGCCTTAATTGATATGCTTTTTGCTCTTTTGCTTCATGAATGACTTGTTTGCATTGTTCAATCAAATTTTCGTGTAGTTCCTGATATTTGGTATCCATCTTGGCTTGAAATTCAAACTTGACTTTATCTACTCTTGCATCAACCTCTTGTATTTTTCCGAGTGTTGATACTATTTCCTTATATATTCCTAAAATTGAGCGATGAGTATGTTGCTTTATATTATTGTAATGCATTCTATATACGCTTTCTCTCAATATCATACGACTCGTTCAACAAGCAATACTGTGATTTATAGTCTATTATAGAATATATAAATGCAAACGAATGCATATGTGACCCTTTATGTACCTTTCCATTCTGCAGAACATTTTATATCCATCTTTTTCATAAAGTTATTGATAATTTCAACCTCTTGAGCTGTAGGTAAATGTCCGTGTCGTATAATATCCTCGTCCGGAGCGTCTTCTGCTGCTGTAAACATGGAAATATCATCTGCGATCTTAATCTCTTGCTGAGAGTCATCAAAGTCACTATCATACTCCTGATAATGAAGGGAAGATGATGAGTCTAGCATAGACCGACGATAAACTGCATAAGAAACTCGTTAAGGTTATATATTAAAAGGCAAAAGTCATTACCGATATGGTTGTCGTTATAATCTTGGTATACTATTTCAGATAATGAAGGTTGATGGTGAAGTGGTGATCGATGTGTAGGTGGATAATAGTTACTATGACTACGAGGTCGCCATGTTGGCGGTGGTTCAAATATATCTAGGTAGTACGTCTGCTCTCTTTCTTTAGGTGAGTATTGCTTATTAATGTCCCTTTTTCTCATTTGGTTACGCAAACAACAGATGAACAAAAGAAGAAGAAAAAAGAAAAACAAAAAACTGAACGTGTTTTTTGGGTCAAGCAGAGTATCAGTCTTAAGACTCATCAGTTTTCAAGCGGAGTGAAACTCACAAGAAAATACCATATAGGGTAATTTTGTGTATATAGGCGCTTTTTCAGGTCAAGTGGTCGGAAATAAAACCTTGAAGGGCGCTTTTTTTCTGTTAACTTGGCCTTTAAACTCTCTTTGATACTTCGCGCACTCTGTGCGAGAGTGTTGCGGCGGCTACTTTGCAGCGTATAAATAAGATAAAATGCAGCTCTTTCGAAGGCAATGAGAATTTAGTTTGTAGAATGACAGAAGACTGTGATTCTATACCTCCTAATCACATCTACTTGTTAAGCTCATCGCCAAACAGATATTGTAAAAGTAGCTGAGAAAATGAGGAGAATAATACACAACATAAACTGCTCTTATTGCTAAAGTCATAAGCTTCGATATACAGTAATTACATGTCTTTAACAGATACAACTCTTCAATTAACACGTTTCATACTTATACTTAGCCCTCAAATCAATGCATAAGAGGCAGGCAATACTTCAAAGCACAGGTAAGCAAATTCACGAAAAAGGATTATGCTGTTGATGTTTGGTCAAGGATTTTTTCCATCTTTTTTGCAAATGATAATCTTGCATATTGATTTATTTCTTTTTGGGAAAGGCTTTATCTCGAAAGAGTCGACTAGTAGCAAGAAACAGTAAAGTTCCAGTTCTCTGACATAAGTGACAAGGCCGGCTTGAGGATGCGTTGTACCTCTGCCGGCAAAGCTGACGATTTAAGCAATATTGAGTTTGCGAAGAACATTAACAAAGACAAGTATCATGTCAATCACGCCAACCATCGAAAGACTATGAGAGAAGCCAAAAAATAGCGCTGATCAACTGTATTAGAAGAAGAGAGATTTCCATAAAGCCCGCACTTTGCTGGAGCGGTTAATGAGCTTTAGAGAGAGTGACTATACCAAACCGTAATTATTTCACTATGATGGCGAATAATGATATAGTCATGAACCTCTGGCAGCATCAACAAAGCTCGCTATATGATGATAGTGATGATGGGTCTTCCGCTTGGTCTTCCCCTGCCTCCTCCATCTAGCTTGAAGTAATGAACAAATATACAAGCTGGGTTTGCGACTCTTGTTTCCCACCGTCAATGGAAAAAGAAGATGCAGGATCATGGGAGATTGAGATCTTTCCGCTTATCACCAGTTGGCTCAACAAAGCAGTAGACGAAGCTGTAGAGAAACTTCCACCATTTCAAGATGGATGGAAGGGGGAGGGTATTCCGACATTAGAGGAATCAATCGAGATATATGGATAATGTATTGCCTGGACAATATGTGTGTTTTTTTTATATGGATATCACTCTCAAATCCTTGATCAAGCAATACATTATATAGTAATTCAGCCTCATTGAGCATATTCAATGTGTATGGTTCAAAGCTATACAACCTCCACGATCTTAGATTCACAGAGATATTGTCATGGTCAACTCCAATAAAGAGCGAAACTTTGTACAAAAGACAGTTACATTATTAGTGTTGTAGTTTAAATTAATTAAAGTCTATGTTATCCGCATACTGTATCTCTCTACTAGTAGCATAGGCAGGTAGCGTATATCTTGCCTCTCTGGGTACATTCTTTTTGCTTTCGCCCTGTGCTTTCTTTGACTTCTCCTTTTTTAGAAAGAGCGATGACCATGATTTTCTGTTTGTCAATTTCTTTCTTTCTGGCTTAATACTTTCCTCATTGTCTGTAACAGTATTCTGAGGTAAATTGTGCTTTTTTAATGCCTCGTCTTGTCGGTTAGAGGGAAGGGATGAAGTGCGTGGTAATGATGTATGGTACTTCGTGTGGTCATGCTGAGTTTCTATTGCATCTGGAAAGGGTATCACGTTAGACGAAACAAGGGCTACAGTTGATTCTCGTTGAACCGTCTTGTCCTCGAATACATCCTCGCAACCTTCATCTTCCTTACTGCCATTCAGTCGCGAGTTATGGTCTGTTGCCGTAATCGAATACTCGTAAGATGACGGTGACTTTTCATAGTAGTTCAACATGGTGCCTGACTCGAAGTAGGATTGAATCCACCATCGCTGCATCCTTTTAGCTTCTTCAAATATACTGAACCAGTTGTAAGGTATAGCTGTCTTTAATTGCTTTGTCCATAGGTGAATGGGTGGATTTCCAGCATGATCAAACGCATAGTACGCGTCAAAATTGTTTGGCAAGTATCTATGTTGGTATCATTCTCTAAGAAATTCGGGGGAAAAACAGATAGTCATCATACAATGCATACCTTGCTTCACACCATCTTGACATATCAGATAAATCCGTCCCTAAATAATGAATAATAAGGCTTTGTATGACTTTTGTTTGTTTTGTTTACGTAAAACATAAAAGCAACACATTTCATCATGCCATCCTATTAAAAGAATGGTCAATAATGATATACACATATCCATAAAAAATACATATACCTTGAAATAAGGCGATTGTTATCAATTTGATTTTAATAATATACAGCTCGCCTTGCCTGAGGTCATTTAATGAGATGAGATCAAGACATTCTTCATTTTCAGATTGAGTACTGTTGTTGTCTATAGGATCGTGTGACGCTGGCCAAGTCAAGTTTTGTTGTTGTTGTTGTTGTTGTTGTTGTTGCTGTGTTGCCATAGAAATATAGAATTACTGAAAAAAAGGGAAGACTATATCAGAATGTCTCACTGATCTTGCTTGTTGTACAACAGAACATATGCTTTATTAACATAAACAGCACATAGTTGCAAGAAAAAGAAAAAGAGAAGAGACACTAAAAAAGTTAAATATCATTAGAATATACGCTTTATACAAGTCTTTTCTTTTTTATATCTCTCAAAAGATAATGTTGTCTTTTAAACAATAAAGAAAAGGATTGATAACCAGCTAAAGTGTAATTGTTATTAATTTTAAATTGTATGCGAATAAGTTCTGAAATAAAATGTATATACAAGCTATAGATATATAAATATATATATGTGATCAAGATTCCTCATTTGCTTTCAAGACCATGTTCTTGAGAAATCTTTGTAGGACATGCCTCATACGTTGAGGAGTGATCTTGGGTGGATACTTTTTGATTCTATATTCCAAGCATCGAGTGACCATCTCCCGAGGCACATAGGTACCCTTCGTCTCGGCGGTCTGACCATCATCATTCGGACTACGCTCTTCAGCGTCTGGTAGAATGACGGAGGTAGCAGGACGACTATAATAAAAAGAGGGTGACATCCATTGCGCAAAAGAGTTCTTTTGTGTCGAAGCAGAGTACCATGAGGGCGACATGGACGTGCTAGGTAATATTGTATTCGCAAATGTCGGTTGGTATAAGGGCAGATGCCGTCTTGTAGCAATTTCATGATCCTCTTCATTTTGAGCTTCGTTGCTCTGATCGCTTGGTGTATCATTTGCGTTTGCCGTGTTTCTGCTACTGTTTTCTGATGTTACCAAATGTTTATAACTTCCACGCAAAGCAAATTCAGGTGGTATGATATCCATAGTCACCTTAGCTGTCAAATGTAACTGGAGAATAGCGTTCAGGACATCAGATACTATAGTTGTTATTTAGTAAGGCAACAATTTAAAAATAACCATCCAACACGCGTGCTTACCATACAAATATTCTAAAAATTCTCTATTCTTAAAAATTCGTTTTTCACTAATCTTGCTGATAATCTTTTGCCAAAGGTTCGTTCTCTTATACCAATATGGCCATCCATACTGCATCATCACAATCATATTGCCTGCTTTTTCGTCCCAGCGTAAGGCAGAGTCAATTGACGCCATGCCACCCTTTTGTTCAGATTCGTTGTCAAGACCCACCACCAAGTGTTTTATACATCGAACTACCAATCCTTCCTGCGTGACTCTCATAAGGCCAAACTCTCTTCCATGAAATATATTTGCTACTGTACAACAGTCAATTTCGTCCATCAAGAAGTCTTTTTCTTCTAACTCATCAGGAATAGGGAACACAGAAAGAATGATGGCAATTTCGAGGGTCGATTGCTATAGTACCCTTTCATGTTCAGCTCTTATCTTTGCATACTTTGTCATCTTACCTGTAAACTACCCACGAGTAAATAGATAATACCAATATTGTAAAGTACTCGAAAGGTAAACATTAAAGGAATATCGGCATCAACGCTTTCTCCATGCGTCTTTTCTTCTCTTCTTTGGGCATCAATACGATCACATATACTTTGTGATAATTCAAGTGCTTTTGCCAAATTACCAGGAACAGATGGCTATTGATAGATGAGTCAAGATGACGGTTTTTTAGAATGAAAATTACCGATGAAAGAGCTAAATCACTTCTGACAAGTAAGACAGCATTATGCATATCAAATGGTAGTTTATATGATTCAATGACTCTACATAACTCTATTAAAAATGGTAAGTGTTTCTATTTTATGCACATGGTTTATTTACCTTGTTCCCAATTTCCAAAATGATCTACGAGTTCATTTTCTGATATCCGATCTGATGCCCATTGCCACAATTCAACAATGTGTCGTAAACAATCACCTGCTTGACTCAAAATATGTAGAGTGTCATCGACACCCTTGACACAATATGAATCTAAGCCCTGATTCCGTTCTTGTTCTATCTTTTCTTCTTCATTATCTTCAGCATAGTCCAGTCTAGGTCGTTTTCTTCTCGCTGTCATCTGGGTATCTTCTGAGAAATCAATAGTAGTCTTGTCATTACCAGTTCCTGGCTTATTGTTATTGTTGGGCTGAAAGATACAGATAGGAATCAAACAGGATTTTTCGTCGTCTGTGTTCTCACCATTCATGCCACACACTGCTCTGTAATAATCATAGCCAAACTGGACAAACTGGCAACTGGCTGCCATATATTCACACATCACAGTTACTAAGACAACAAAATCCTCCACACTCAGCGCATCTACTCCAAACTCTTCTCTGTCCACCCTGACCGTGTTTCGGTGCTCTTTAAGATACTGAAGACGCAAATCATGATGTGATGTATAGTTTTCATCATCTAGTCCTTTATACCCACAAGCTGCGAGCATGCTGCAGGTGAACTGTGTTGCCTCTTTCCACTTGTGCTGCTTGATATAGAATCGTTGACCGAGTAATAAGAATTGTTCAAATAGGTTATATGGTAAACAGATCAAAGGTTCATTTGTATTTCTCACAGAGGGTACAATGTCTCTTCTGACCAGTAGCAGTTTATAATCGCATAAGCGAGGGAATAGTTCTGTCACCAATGTCTTTATCAACCGCTGCTTCTCTTCTCCTTCCATCTTTTGTGCGCTTAGTATCAGAGTATTGATAGCCTCGATCTATCAAGCGTTAGCTCGTATATTGCATACATACTTTTCTTTACCAAGTATTTGTACGCATGAAGTGGATAACTTTTGATATATTGAAATAGAATATTGAATATCTTGATGTAGTCACCATTACCTTGGAAATGTTCTACAGTGAGAAACAAAAGTAAGTTGCGTGTTTTTCGTTTCTTTAAACTTTTTCACCTTTGGCGAAATCAATTATATTTGATTGTAATACAAATGGTAAAGATGCAAAGAATTCTATATATACATTGTAAGGAGGCTTTCTTTTTCTTTTTCTCTAGAACAAAGAACCTACTGCTCAAGTCTGTTTCCTTTTGAGGGTCCAAGTTTTCTGCGACTTCAGCTGCAAATGCTTGAAATGCTGGATTTCTATAGTCATTTGACTGCCTATATACATTTAAAGTGAATACATGATGATTTATTACATGCTATATTTACAGCGATACAAAGGTTTGTAGTGCTCTGTCATAATTGCCTATATTAATGTCTGCTTTTAAATCAGTGTACTATTTTAAACAAAGTTAATAACTGACTGATGAACACAATCTAGATTACTTGTTCTGGCTTGATCAAGGCTTTTTGTTCCGGTGAAGAATGGGAACTTGATAGTTCATTTGACATTTTTTTGATTTTTATTGGTATTAAAGAAAAAAAAAAAAGGGACCAAAGAGCATTTACAGTTTTTTAACCCAAGTTAAGACGGTCGGAAATGATTTTTGAGCGAATTAAAATTAGTTTTCAGACAAGCAGAGCTTTTTGATGTGAATTAAAAAAAATACATGCTAACTTATATTTGTAAGAAGAAAAACCGTGTATGAGACAGCGGTATTAAAAGCGGCGAGGGTGGCGAACAGGTTGTATTAAGATACTTTTGGAAATAAATACAGTGGCATTACCATGAATGTTTTCCGAAGCATCCCACAGCTCTGAGCTTGTTAAAACGATATAAGTAAGCATCATTTTTCGTTTTTGGCACTCGTGGCACGCCTTTCCCAAAACCCTTAATGTCTAATGTTTTTTATGCAAATTTCACGTTAAAAGTCTTAAACACACCAACATGAGCCACCAGCAATCCTGCTTCTTTTCTCTTTGTTTCAACTTATCGAACAAAGCACCAGTGACGCCAACCTGCTGTCGTTTTATCGGCAATTAATAGGCTACAAAACTAATGCTGGCGTAAAGAAACACTGTACTCACCAATATATTAAGCATAAAAAGTATGTATTTGAGTTTTCATAAAGAGCTCTTTTCTTGTACATTTCCAAAGCATTACACTATATTCATATTTTAGCAATCTCTTTGGTGTCTTTCAGTAGTCGTCCAAAAAAGGTAAGCGAATCATCTGAACCCAAATGGTTGTTTGCCTAAAAATGGTAACCAATTCGAATATTGATATTCATTCGCCCAAAATTAACGTTCGAACGCCCAATTAAAACCATTTATTTCGAGATTCATACATTGTAATGATTTAATCTTTGATTATAGAAGAAAAAAAGAAAAAAGAGGCTATGTTAAGTAAGTATAGCTATCATCAGCTGTATTACGTTCCAAGTACTCCCTAAAGAATAGAGTATTAGATATCATCTTAATAAATCATGACTTACTTGTCTATGAGCACTTCTATACGCTTCTTGATATCCTGTGCCTGCAACACAAATCAATAACAATAATAATTATTATGTTCAAACTTACAGTAACCGGAAATCTAACTTGACATGTTACTTCGCTTAATAATAAGCCATGGCCAAGTTGTTTCTTTGATTTCATGATCCTTACAATTACTGCATCTATCTGTTGTTCTCTACTCAACAAGACTGTCTTGTCTAATTCTGCGTCTTTTTCAATGACCTCGTTCAAGGTTGCTGTGGTCATTTTAAGGTTATCGCTAGAGCAAGTGAAATTATCATTAAAATAGAACAAATCAGTTGGATTGATTTCTTGATCTATAGGTTCTTTTCGAAGTAGAGGGTATTCATTCCATAAGAGTGATGTCAGTACGCGTCTAAGCTCAAGTTCATCTAAGATTCATTCATGTTTATATAAAAATTATGATCTCTGTGTGTATATATAGATTACCTAGCGATGTAAATGACATAATATCAGCGAATGATAAATAATGACGCGTTTTATCATTAAATAAGAGCAAAACGACTGTCTGTAATAATGTCAAGGTGATACGTTTGGACCCCTGATAGATATGGTTAATGTGTCTTTCTTTTATATATATAAATGTATATATATACACCATACCTTTGGATAATTTGCATATACCTCACATACACCCAGTGGGTTTTGCCACGTCAGTCTTCTTCTTGGATACTTTTGCATATAAAACTCTGTATAAATATCTTCTATCTGTTGTAAATGGTGCGGCAGGTCCACCTTAACAGACGTATACGATGGCCAGAACCCATGCGTTAACACGTTGACATTTAACTGCAAGGGTGTATGCAGTTGAACCGTTTCCTAAAGGGCCATTCATTACACTGCTTTTTTATAAGAGTACTTTATAAATAAAACTTACGTTGAATTCTTGCATCATCTCGTTTGACTGTTTTATATCCCGAATCATTCCTTCCAACTTACTTGTGTATGCAGCTCCACACTCCTTTTTCATCTTGGCAAGCATCACCTTTTCCCCACTCTTATTGGTTGTATCCAGTAACAGTCGTTTTGCAAGATCTTTCTTGTATAAAGCTTCGAATACATCCTTACTTTGGAGATGATGAAAGGCAAAAATGCATTGATCCAACTGCTTTTCATCAAATTTCTCGCTTTTTAGCACGTTATCGACGTGTTTGGCTAATAGACGAACAACATTGTTTTCCTTGAGATTAATAAAGTATCCAGTACCATCCTTTAATCCATCTACAAATCGCTTATCGCCTTCAAAACTGTGATCAACTATGTATTCATTCTTTTTCTTGAACGTAGATAAAATGTTCATCTTTTCTTGTACCGGTAATCGATCACAGAGTATTGAAGAACCCTTTGTCTTTATATAAAATACTGCATTTAGCCACCTGCCAGCAGTGAATGAGCTCTGTGAGTTACCTTGACATAATTTATAAAATATTTGGCACATATATCCAACTGTCCCACTTTTTTTAAAAGTCTGTATAGCAAGGATAATTCGTCGACCAGATAGTTTTCATGAAAGTAGCTGAAGCCTATATATAATCTCAGCATATTTATATAGCTTTTTATACCAACTCTAAAAGGGAGCTTACATCTATCCAAAATATCTGTCACTCGTTTCGTCAGCAATTCTTCTTCTACGATTGCTTGTAAGGGTGCCTTGGTCGATTTATCAAAGTATCGCTTCACTCTTAAAATTGACTCTTGATGAACCCGGGTAGATACATGATCGAGATAGTCACCCATTGGACTTGAGCTAATCAGACTATCACCTTCAGCCTTGTAAAACTCTCTAGTTGTCACAAGTAGTCCCGGTTCGAACTCAGTATGATACAGGTTTAGATCAAGCAGCATGCGAATGATAGACTGCAACAGAGGCACATCAATTTCCTCAGACATTCTTTCCATTCGAATCAATTCCAATATGCTTGAAAGCATTTTTTGTCGTATCTGTTCATGCTCTAAAAAACTAGATCGAAGCAGATCCATAGACATGGCCCAAATAGAGCCTCCCTTTGCATTTAATGAGAAAGTGCGATCGAGATAGAGAAAGAGGCTTTTGATTTGAGACTAACGTAGGATATGTAAGATGGTTATAATGAAATAATATGTCCTCATTACCACTTGATCACAGTAACTTCTCCATATTGCATTGACCTTGTTTAGATAATCATGCTCATTACTATCAAGATTTCTTTTTCAACTAGTTCAATAACCCTTTTCTCTCGTTTGTTTTATATAAAGTCCCACATACCGACTTAATTCGTGACATTGGTTCTGTACAAGCTCAAGACATTCCATATGAAGTAAATCATATAATTCCTGAGCTTTATCATATTGACATAGACACTCACAGGACTAAAGAATAAGCTGTGTGTGTGTTGCAAGTATATGATTACTCTTACTTGATACAAGATCTCAAGGCTTTCCTGTGGACACTCTTGACATTTGATCGCCTTGATCGCTTGTTTTAAAGTGCTCCATGCATTATGCTCGTATTCAGTAGACAATTGAGGCTTATGAACTATGCTCTGATGTCAGTGTACTAATTTTTCATATATTTCAATTACTTACGCCTCAGGTTATGTACTGTTATTGTTCGATCAGATAATGTTGAATGGTTCTTCATGTGTCCAGTAGATGTTGTCAAGATGTTGCTGAATGGGGGTTGTGAAATGATATTGTCCAGTCGAGGACGCTTTAAATTATGCTCTTCTTCAAAGTTCATTGTTGAATTAAAAAGAAAAAAAAAAGAAGTAAAATAAAAACGCGCATTTAAAAAAGACAGGCAATATATTTTTAATGCTGAAGCACTCCTTATGCAATTACAAGTGTATTTTATTTACATTCTATATAAAAATAAGCATGTATTATGAGAAAATATGCTGATACTGTATTTTTATTAGTTATTGACGTTAATTTTATAAAACATTGTCGTAAAATAAAAAAAATTATATACGTAAAAAGACGACAAAGAAAAATACGTTTGAATAAAACGACATCATGTCAAAAGAGAGAGATAATGAGTATATGTAGAAAAAGAGAGAAAGAGTATGTTAGTATTAGAGCACATATCCTAATATTAGTTTTACTTACCACCAAGGTGTATTCTGGGGAGGGTAGCGATAACTACCCAGGATTGTTTTAACAAAAAAAAAAAGGAAATAGGAGCAATCTGCTTCGTAACCATTCAAGAATATGCATTGCCAAATATGACTACATGTTCTTCTGGTTTCATGGAAAAACCGAATAAAGAATTTAATTTTTTACAAGGAGACTAAAGAGGGCGATTTCTAATATTAGGTTAGTTTCTGCTCCAAGACAGCCCACCTATTAATATTACTGTTAAATGAGATAGTGAGCCATATTCTTTTTGTATTTGTTATTACTCTGATAACATTACAATGGTTTCAATACGACATCTCAATTTGGAAATACAGTATATCCATGGATGTCAAGGCTGATACTACGAAAATATTCTTGGTAACGACGAATTTACATTTCATACAACATGAATTTTGTTCTCACCATTGGGTGCATTTATTTTCGATCACAGGCGAATTTACTTTCCGGTGGACTTCCATCATATATCACTCAAGTTATTCCGGATCTCACAGTTACTCCCCATTGATGCCTTACCAGCCCACTATCCGCGTGGCCCGGCTACGGTATGGCGCGCCTTCTGGTCATCTTCCTTCCCACACCAGGCACACACCGTGCTCTGCATATACAAGTGCTTTCAGGACTACGTGTTGATGGTCAAACAATCATTGCTTGTACGGTCTGGGCTATCTGGCGGTGTCATTGGCGTTTTGTATTTGATGGTCGTACCTTCTGGCCCGATGAAGCTGCTGCACGAGCAACGCAAGCAGTCAAGCGAATACATGATGAGAATATCTATAGAGAGCGTCTAAAAACATTTCGCTCAGGTTAACGCAACCTTTATTTTGTTCCGTGCTTCTATGCTCTTTATTATTTTCTTTAATAAGTATAAGCTAACTGGCAGTACTTGAATAAAATATACCATTTTACAAAAAAAAAAATTTACTTTCCGGAAAGACTGTATAGCCACTATCCATAGATATCAAAGAGAGAAAGAGAGACTATGTGACTGTGCGATCACGCATTATTTTAATGTTCCTTTTTTTTTGGCGTTTTTTGTTTCTTTATTCTTTTATCTAAAAACGAATCCAATGACTGAATCCTCAAATGTCATCTTTCTAATTGACATTCAAAGCTTTATAAAAGACAATTTCACCATGGATCAACTCAAGATGGCTATGGAAAGAATAATCTTCTACTACAACATTCAACTGATATCTTCGTCACTGTTTTGGAGCTTTGCCTTTTTTAGCTCATTGACCACGTTAACTGACTGTATGAATATCCAACTTCATAGCTTTAATAAGCTCCCTGAGTTAAAAAATTATCTAGCTGAAGAATACAAACGATACCCTGGCTATACCGGTGGAGCTAGTGAATCACTCACACCATATGAGCGCATGAAAGAAGCCATCAGGTCAGTGCTTCAAAGCCTAGCATGGGATAATACAGCAAGCTCCCAAAACAGACAATCAAAAAACTACATATTCGCCATCATGTCACTACCTAATACCCTGTCTAGTCTGAACTCTTTCTCTTTATTCCAGCAGCCTGAGCAACCTAGCCTGATGGGTTCACTACATGGTGCAGCAGATATATTTCTGTCTATAAAGAAAGATTTCATTGATGAATTTTCTGCAAATTTCGAAGCGAATAGAATATCATTTAGCATAATTGACGCAGATGTAAAGTTTGACAGACACAAGCTGAAGCAAAAAATGTTTGATAATCTACTTGGTCGTGGTTTTCAACTTTGTTTGCAAAAGTTTGGTGGAAGATATGTTCTATTCAATTCACTGATTCAAGATTACGATAAATTCAGCTCTCATTATCATCAAGAACTTGAGGCACTATTAAGTCCAATGAATTTTCAGTTATTGACAACAGAACAACAACAAGAACAATCACCAGAAGATAAGCAAGATGATGAGCCAGATATACCGTTTCTTCTGGAGATGAGCTCTGTCTTCCATGACCATTGTTTTAATCTGTGGAGAGGACCAGTACGAACTGTGAAGAATCGATATATTGGGCATTTTTTTCTTTACCTATTCAACGCGACACATGATATCCAAAGCCTTCGCGACCTAACACCATATTCACATGTACGAATGCATCCAGCTATCTCGCGATCCCAGTTCAAGGTGTCTTGGTTAACACATTCAAAAGATGACGAATTGAACAGTGACCTCTTATTGGTACCCGATACAGACAATGGCCATCTTGATTGCTTTACAGAGATACTCCAAATCATTCACTCAACTGGCAAAATCGGAATAGCTGAACTGGTCCCAGTCGACAATGCGTATACCAGTTCAGTCATTGCAGCGATTATACCATATACTAGGAACACTGCTGTCATGCGCTTTCTAAATATCTCAACCGTTCCTGCTCCAAAGCCAATCCTCGCTGTACCCTCTGAACCTATAACCTGTTTCATGCCGTCTATATCCTCTGTTTCAGGCGAGCAAATACCAAACATTAGCAAGTCATCAATCAAGAAGAAGTTGCCGCTCAAGCTTGAGCCCAGTGAAAGACTAAAACACTTGATGATGATACATACCCAAAAAGAAGAAGAAACTAAATGCAGTGCTGATCCCGGTCATATGAAACAAAAACCTGATGACCAAAAAGGAGAAGAAGAACTAACTATCAGCCTGCCAAAGACGATACCAGAATTTAAAAGAATGCTCTATGACCTATACTTGGAAACATTATTTGAGAGGACGGTAAGTCAGATAGACAAAATGTGAACCAAAGTATTGATTTGATCTGTATTTTTAGAAAGTGTTTGAGCTCTTTATTCGCATAATTCATGAACTTATTGAGAACATCATAAAAGTAAGAGGATTTACTCATGAAGAAATAATTGAAGCAATGAAAACTGTGGCAAGAGATTCAGACCATATCGAAACAAGGCATGCTGTTGACATCATGAACGGTAAACAGCTAGAATACTCCTCTTCATTATCAAAAGAACAAAGATATCTTTACGAATGGTGGGAACGGGTCAGAGAAATAAGTGAAGAACCAAGATTTGATGAAAAGATGCTGCGATTATTACGTCTTACAGAGTATGTGTCATAGACCAACAAAATGGGAATTCAAGCCTAACTTATTCTTTTTCAGTTTTCGACTTCAAACAATTATTTACTGCTTTATGGCAAAGTTGGCGATGACAAGTCCATTATCAGATAGTGAAAAGAACAAACGCCTGCAGAGAGAATTAACAGAGCACGCTCGCTCTCATTTCGCCATTACTTTTAGTGAAACGTCTCTTCTTGATGTAGTATCAAAAGTTGATGATGTTATTGATGAAGTGGATCAGTATGAGCTCAACTTTTTTTTTATGCTAGAGAGATGGTATTATCCTTAATTAACATCCATAAACAATTATTGATATACATATTTATAGGTTTAAGGACGACCTAACTGATCTCATGAAGCATCTGCGTGAAGAATATCATGATGAATGGATGGAAATGTATGTGGATAGTGTTGCAAAATTTGTTAACCTTGGAGTAGAGACAAAAAGTAATAAAACCAGAAAGAAAGGTATATACTATACTAAGCATTATATTCTTAGATGAGGCAGAAAAGAAACCAAAGAAGGAACCAAAGAAGAGATCTCTTGCAGAAATGCTGCAAAAAGAAAAAGAAGAGAAAGAAGCAAAGAGGAAAAAACCAAACACCTTTGAAGACATGCTAAAGAAATCCATTGAATACTCTGCAGAAAATACAAGAGATCGTATAGGTGAATCGACGAGGATGGCAATTGAAAGAGTGAATAGATCCATGGTCAATGGAAAGCCTACAATCAAACGCGCCGGAGGCTTCTTAGTGAGCGCACTCAGTCCAAGGAGGCCCACAACCATGCCCAGAGAAAGACAGCCAATAGTAGATCCAAACTTGACGCCGAGAACTTCTCTAAGCAGATTCTTGGGAGTGGATATTTATGAGCAATATGCAGAATATTGTGAGGTAAAAAAAAGGCCTAATCGTCTTGAAATATCAGGTCTGCTAATTTTATTCTTCTTTTTTCTTGATAGTCGCCATAATAAATATATAAACTATACATTTTCTTTGTAAATATAAACCAACAAACCATTATGACACATTGCTATTATACAATAAAACCTCATTATTTTTGCATTACTCGCAAATCCAACGCTTATCAGCATTGGTTACTATTTCTATGTTGACTTTTCATTCAACTGTACATTGCTAGAAAGCAAAAAACAGATGATAAAATATTTAAATAATTATAATCGACCTTCACAACATTTGAATGAAGCAAAA
>NW_019671926.1:721879-759501 GCF_002708625.1 Rhizopus microsporus ATCC 52813 | reverse complement strand
AAAGAAACGCCTGGGCCTATTCAAAGGGCCAGGACAAACTGAGGAAAGGGAGAAGAAAAAAAATCTCAAGTATTGCCATAGTGAACGTCTGGATTATATGAATTATATAAATCTTTGTCAAGATGAAAACCAGAGGATGAAAGGGTCCTTGACCAATGTCTTGAAGAAGTGGTTGGATGTGCAGTGTATAGTTAAGATAGTCAAGACTCTATAATGGCTATCCATCATTGCTTTCATCTTACAGCCATCGCTGGTGGCTTTGGGGAGGATTTATGTAAGAGCTTGTTCAGGTAAAAGGAAAATGGATCATCAATAGAAAAGGGAAAGACTCAAGAAACTGTGTGTGTAAGATGATGGTCGCTCACGTGTGGATAGCTGGGTTTACCACTGTTATGCCAGCTAAGACATCAACTCCTAGTACGGTTAAGCATAGGTATACATAGGATGGTCCATCCAAATTGAAAATAGCTTTGACCCAAGGTGGCAGCTGAGTTCGAGCTTATTTCGTCGACCAAATCAGAAAGGGGTTTTCAACTAAAATAAAATAAAATAATAAAACAAGTGAGGTTGAACTTTCGGTTAGAACGCGTTTTCGCTTTAATGAATTGAACCAATATTAAACTTGATCATGAATAAAGCGAGCATCAAATACATGCACTGCTGTATTTACAAGTAAAGTATCATTTGCAATATTAACTTAGGATTCGACAAAGTAAAGGCTACGCTTGATCAACTGAATGACAGCGTTCCTTACTACAGTGATAAACTGCTCTGCTATCGCACTTTTCCCCTCTAAGGCGTGTTGAGTTATCCTTCTACTATTTTATCTCCATATAAAATTTATTTTTTATCCTTTTGACATCCATGCATTCATGTACTCGTATTCTTTTTCATTTTTACAAAATTCTTTCTCAATAAGTCACATATTTGATAATATCTCTCATTCATAATACGCGAGCATCCATGACAATAGGGAACTATATAAAGTATGCCGTGTACCTTAGCAACCCGTCTTGTTTCGAGCGCCATTTGAAATGATTTATGCAGATTTAGAAGATCCATTGCTTTACTATAAAAATGAACGTATAGTCATTAAATCTACCATAATCACAATCGCCGTCAATGCTAGTCTACATTCGACAAGCAGAAGGGAAAAGGATAAGGATATAACAGCAGGGAAATAGAGGATAAGCATTTTACCTTTTATCCTTTTTTAATGCGTACTAAAAATAAAAATAAAAGCACTACACACTCTTATGCTTTCCTAGGTCAGCTATATTCATGCTTGATAAACAGGTTTAATACATGTTAATTACAAAGGTCACGATCTGGTTTGCCTTTAATTCTTTTTAGCAAATGCCAGAAAAAGGGAATTATAAGATGCACAGGTCCTTCATCAAAAAAAATAATGACATCCTTTAACATTTTTTAAGAGATCTCTCTATTTCTTAAACGTGTTATCTATTAGCAGATACTAAAAAGGTATGTGATAAACAAGCAAAGAGTAATGCGCAGATTCTTTAGATAACTATCACGCACATTCCATAACATCGACAGCCTGGTGCTCTTTGAGAAAATTTTCACTTTTGCTTACTATCAGCTGCATTTTTAAGGATGCTGCCCACTTTAAACTTTTTTACTCATTCTTAAAAAAAAGGACCAGAAAAAAATAAAAAACGCGTATTTGAAAGAAGAAAAGTGAAGCAAACATAATAAAAAAAGCATATATGTATATGCACATGTGTATGTGTATGTGTGTGAGGTTAGCCTCAGTTAAACAAGCGGTTTTACAAAAGAAAAAGGAGCTGTGAAAAAAAAATATACAAACGAAAGGGGGAGGCGTTCGGATGCTTGGATATGTTTTAATATGTATAAGATAGAGAGCGAGTTATTTATTTATTCGTACATTATTAGAGAAGGGAGGAATGAGTCATTTATTTTCAGCTTAAATAACATAACTCACGTAAACAAAAAACTATAAAAGAGACCATCATTCTTGTTCTTTTTTTCATTTTTCATTCTTTATCTCTTCTAAAAATACTCCTATTGTTATATTATTTCTTATGTTGAAAAAGGTACAATATCATTTTGAGGCAATCTCAAAGTACATATAACCAATGTCATCTTTTAGAAAATTCACTTTTGGTGGCTCTATTTCATGGTTCTTGATGCATCTTACTCTATCGTAATGGCCACTCACGGAGTGAAGCTTTAAAGAAATCTCTGCTACTCGCTAATGCACAAAATGTCCATTCATACTTAAAAAACGCTTGCTACTGCCTATCAATACACTCAAACAATCAAGTACTCAAATACTCAAATACTTAAACAAATGCTCAAACACTCAAAACAGCCAAACACTCCAATACACTCCAATACGCTCAAACACATTTAAACACATTCAAATACACTCAAATACACTCAAATACACTCAAACACACACAAAGAAATGCTCAAAGAAATACTCAAACGCTTATCGAATGCTTATCAAATCTCTGGAAAGACCAGCGAATGCTTATCAACTGTTTATCAATACCTGCAAATGATCATCAGTGCCTGAAAATGCTAGTGAATGCTTGCCCCATGCTTATCAACGTCAGAAAATCCCTAAATAATTTTGCTCATGTCTATCAACGTCTGCTGCTAATGACTACTGTTCTGGAATAACTGCATATTCAAGTCTTGAAGCCACAAGAAACATAATCAATCTACTTTGCCACTATCTACCAAACTCTATCAAACTCTACTACAAGATAAGAAAAAGTGTAAAACAAAAACAAAAAACTAACCAAACAGGTCGCCGCTTCTCTACTCTGGATCATCCCGAGATGCTCCTATTGTTATGGCCTTGCCTCTACAGCTGATGAATGGTCCGTAAATCCTTCCTGCTACTGAGCTCGATGCTTTCACTGTTCCAATGTTCCAATGTTTCAAGGTTTCAACGTCCCTACTGCGCACACTGTCTGTAGTATTCTCGAAAAGCTTTGTCCTAGGTACTTAGGTGCACTCTTCATACGCTGAATCTCTCCTTTCCTGAGTTTTCCCCTGATTGATTTTTGATTCTTGAGCCTTGAGTTTTGGGCCATGAGCGCTTTTTATTCATAAAGGATTTACACCGTGTAGTTTTCTGGCATGCAGTCTATGTTTCTAGTCATCTTAGGTTTGAAAGCTAGTGATAATGCGGTCTTCTGGACTTATGGAAAGAAAGAAAGAAAGAAAGAAAGGGAAAAAAAAACAAAAAAACACACATATTGTCCAGGCAATACATTATCCATATATCTCGATTGATTCCTCTAATGTCGGAATACCCTCCCCCTTCCATCCATCTTGAAATGGTGGAAGTTTCTCTACAGCTTCGTCTACTGCTTTGTTGAGCCAACTGGTGATAAGCGGAAAGATCTCAATCTCCCATGATCCTGCATCTTCTTTTTCCATTGACGGTGGGAAACAAGAGTCGCAAACCCAGCTTGTATATTTGTTCATTACTTCAAGCTAGATGGAGGAGGCAGGGGAAGACCAAGCGGAAGACCCATCATCACTATCATCATATAGCGAGCTTTGTTGATGCTGCCAGAGGTTCATGACTATATCATTATTCGCCATCATAGTGAAATAATTACGGTTTGGTATAGTCACTCTCTCTAAAGCTCATTAACCGCTCCAGCAAAGTGCGGGCTTTATGGAAATCTCTCTTCTTCTAATACAGTTGATCAGCGCTATTTTTTGGCTTCTCTCATAGTCTTTCGATGGTTGGCGTGATTGACATGATACTTGTCTTTGTTAATGTTCTTCGCAAACTCAATATTGCTTAAATCGTCAGCTTTGCCGGCAGAGGTACAACGCATCCTCAAGCCGGCCTTGTCACTTATGTCAGAGAACTGGAACTTTACTGTTTCTTGCTACTAGTCGACTCTTTCGAGATAAAGCCTTTCCCAAAAAGAAATAAATCAATATGCAAGATTATCATTTGCAAAAAAGATGGAAAAAATCCTTGACCAAACATCAACAGCATAATCCTTTTTCGTGAATTTGCTTACCTGTGCTTTGAAGTATTGCCTGCCTCTTATGCATTGATTTGAGGGCTAAGTATAAGTATGAAACGTGTTAATTGAAGAGTTGTATCTGTTAAAGACATGTAATTACTGTATATCTAAACATATGCTTTTGAAGAAGGTTCTCTTCTTCCGCCATTGCAATACTTGATTTGGGAAGTATAAATATTCTTTATGTGTTTCTTTTCTGCTGTTGGCATTGTTGTATTTGGCTGATTACGATTTGAAGGAAAAGAAAAGTGGTCCATTTTTTTTTACTATAAAAATGAATCTATAGTCATTAAATCTATCACAGTCATAATCATCACTAATGTTAGTCTACATTTCCCAAGCAGAAGGGAAAGGTGAACACTATATGCACCAGAAAATAAACCAGAAAATAGATTAAATAATATAAATACGAATTTATCATAAGCGGTCCTTTTTGATCGAACTTGCAACATGAAATTAAAATAAAAAAAGAGATAGCAGCATTTCTTTTTATCTAGTTCTTCTTGAAAAGAAACAAACAAGTCGGTAACTTTATAAAGCCATTCTTGGTTTGACGCTAAACATTGAAAAGCTTTGTTAGACGATATCATAGGTAATGAGTAGATATAACGCCCTTAGAACTAGTCTAACTTCTGATGAATTTAATGTAATTGTTGTTGCTCAATTCCTGATAATGTACTTCAAGTTACTTTCAAATCATCTACCTGGCTTCTGAACAAGGTTTTATTGTCATATTTATAAATTCACTGATAGTGACGCCTCCTGAGATATATCATTCCGCAGCAACGACTTTCAATAAAACTGAACGTGATGTTCTTTACTTATCAAAGCTGAATCAACTGCCTATCGTTGTTGTGCTTCAACAGAAAGTTGATCAAGGCTTTTTGACACGTGACATAGGGTACTGCCAGGATGTCACGCAGTTAATAAAGCAACTGTCGATCATCTTAGTATTTTACCTCAAAGCCCATTCATGAACTATTGCAAAAACTTTTGAGCCATTGGAAGATAAGTAGCAGTTACTGCACTCAGGAGCAGCAGCGCATCATGCAAGAAAACTTTTTATGGTGACATCCCGAAGTGTTGAGCAATGTATATCATCTGTTGACACTGTCGTATTCTACGTTGAATAAGGGTTAATAAGTAGTATCAACACATCAATAACAAAAAGCTCAGTAACATAAACTGATCAATCACAGTAATAATTACAATTTTATATAATAAGTGTAACTACATTTTTAATAACTTCATCTTTTTATTCTTCAAAATAAAAGAAACATAAAGAGCCCCATTATACTTTCTGTTTGTTCTCGCTATTACAACAACAAATGCCACAGACACCTTGATCCATTACTGGCCGTTGCGCATTTTTTTGTCGCTGGCCAACTAAGTATAATTGGCTTACCAAAATTGAGCGACCTAACAACCGTCAAACTTTACCGGTTATCAATGCGAACATCTCCGTAAGGCCTCAAAAGTGAAGGCAACAGGGTATCTGCTCTTTGGGAAGTGGCAAACACCGTTGAAAAGCAATCCCAGAAAACAGCTGGCAGTATCTTAAGTAGTCCAAGAAAGTCAGTAGAATACGTAGAGGCTGGAATCTTCTGGGCTAGATCGCTCAAAAGAAAGTATGAGAGCATTTCAACCGGCGAAGCACATGAAACAACGACGCCAACTCCCGAGTCTGCCGACATCAAGGTCGACAGTATATATGACACATCTGCTAGGATACATACAACGCAATCGCCTGTTCGTCATGTCAATGATTACATAGCGAAAAAACAGGCAGGGTGGGTTGGGAAGACTGTTACCAAAATGCCGTTAGAATGATTCCGGACGTCGCAAAGCGATACATAAATTCATCTTCGTTCAAGTCTACATACTACAATTACAGATAGTAATAAAAAATTGACATGGTTATTTCAGTGAATAAATACCAAGAAATGGGGGGTAGTAAATGGTCTTTGCGTGCACAATAAAGTTTCCTTTAAGCGTTGTAATTATGGTAAGAGTATAAGAGTAGTAAGAGTGATAAGAGTGATAAGAGTGATAAGAGCAGAGCTCAGTATCGTTGATATCCTCTCGTAAACAGCCTTGAACAGCTTCTGAATTAAACCATAAATAGCCCTTGACAAACTTTTGTTCTTCATTAAATCTATTCTCATTAATTCCACTGTAACTTGGATTCTTGTGAGCTTCTCAGTGTTAAGTGATCAACGATGCGTAATAAGGGCGTGACTGTATCCATTGGACATTGGTATAGCTCTGATGTTGCGCATATCTTCAATATAGTAACTTAAAGTGATTTAGAAAAAAAAACGTATATTTTTTGCAATATAAAAAAAACAATAGTAAAAGTCATTTCAAAAAGCATATTTATTTATTAAAGATTATTCTCAAAAGTCAATGTTTTGCACCAAAGAAAACCTAAAAGAGAAGAAAAAAAAGGTCAGCAACGATGCCAAAAGACTTCTAAAGGCTCTGATTACTGCTGTGACGACATTCTCCAGGCCGGCCATTGACAATCAGAACAAGGGACCAAGCAGCCTGCAAAGACTCGTAGTAGCAGACGTATCGTTGGGGTATACATTAACTGAACCTTGTCAATTGTCAACTAGCTTATGTACCCCTTTACGCCAGCCAGGCAGCAGGAAGCATCATCAGCAATCTGTCACAGCTGTGATCTCAGATAACTAGCTCCCAGTTAACTACTTAGCCCCCTGTAAAGATTCCAATCGAATGTCCATAACTCTCCTTTTGGCTGCTTGAAAGCCTCCAGTTGAGTGATGAAACGAACGACCGTTGTCAGTCCAGGACACGTGTTGAGCATCATAGAAAGAGATTGAATAGAATTCCTTGAGCACACAATCATCGCCTTGTTGAATAAGTTTTATAAAAAAAAATTACATTGCCCAAAGAGAACAACCAATAGAGCCGTCAGAAGAAACCAAAAAGAGTAAAGAAAAAAGAAAGAGAGAGAAACAGGGATAAGAGCAAATTTCTCCCTTTTTATACCCTTTTTTTAGTTATGTGAAGTTATTGTTTTCTGTCTTATCGATAAATATTATTTGGATAAGGCTTTACTACTTACAAGAAAATAATGCCTACACTCACACTCTTGTTTATTTCCTAAGTGTTTCATGACTTTTAAAAGTTTGACCTATCTTTTTTATACTTTTTATATTCATTCATACTGTCACTTGTATATATATTTTAATGAAGTTTTGTACTTCTATTTTTATATAGTAAAAAGACTAGAAGGCAATAAATTTCATGCATTCTTTTTTTATACCACGCGCCCTTGTGCTTATTTCCTAGTCTTGGTCACACACACTATTCGTGTTACTGCAGAACCCTTTTTTTCCCTTTGACTTTTTGCAAGTAAAGACTAGATAAATACTATTTTGTAGTAGTTGCTATATAAAGTAATAATCTCGTATAAAGAAATGAAGCAAACTATGCATAAATCAAAGGAACGTCGTCACCAAAAATGGTAATAACAAATGATAGACACGCTCCGAAACCCTGCTAACCCATGAAAAAAATAATGACTTTATTTTGAACAAGTGTAGACGTAGGTATCAATGGATGGCCATAGTATACGCTGCAAGCCCTCAAATAGGTCATGGCAGATGAAGCAGTGGCTTCTAGATACTCTAAATATCGCAATACACATTGTTATATGCAGTACACCCGTTCCCGTACCTATAGTCATGACGCCTCTAGATCTTTTAATATACATTATGATTATATACAGTTCATCATATGGGCTCCACAAGGGACATAGCAGCCTTTGGTTTTTCACAGGTCCGTATCGCCTAATGAGATAGATGATTGCAATGACAGTATCTTGTTCAACATGGTTAGTTACATTTAAAGAAAATCATGCCATGTTCCTCTACATTAATCAGAGATGTTCTCTTGAATATAAACGACTTGTTGTAAAACGTGTTCTATAAGTATCTGTGTGCTTTAATCATAAAATAACTCTTATCTGACAGGCTTATTTTCAAACAAAGAAAAGCTACGAGAGATGACCTTTTCCTTTTTTGTTCAGTTTGCAAAACATGGAAAGAATAAAGCCCTAAGTCATAGATGCATGCTGTATTTATTTCATAGCGTATCGTTTTGTAAATATACAAGTAATAGTAACGTTCTTTATTCCTTGTTCGAACATCCCTCTCTTTTTTTTGACGAAGTCTCTAAGCATTTCATACTGTCGATCATTAAAAGCTCATATTACAAATCACACTTGCATAAACATTTATTCTAGAGCTTTAAGTCATATGAAAAGAGGAGAGCCATTTTTTAAAGAAGCAAACGGACAAAGAAGAAAAAAAGGGTAGATTATCTTTAATGATCGTCCTTTTCATTATAGTTTATTATCTCATTGTTCTACATTATTTTTATATATAAATACAATCGTATATCTCTTTATTTTTCAATACAATCTCAAAGGAAGTCTTACACTCTTATCCGCTTTGCTCTTCTCGTTTTGTTTGCCGCATATGTCGAGGCTATACAGTCTTTCCGGAAAGTAAATTCGCCTGTGATCGAAAATAAATGCACCCAATGGTGAGAACAAAATTCATGTTGTATGAAATGTAAATTCGTCGTTACCAAGAATATTTTCGTAGTATCAGCCTTGACATCCATGGATATACTGTATTTCCAAATTGAGATGTCGTATTGAAACCATTGTAATGTTATCAGAGTAATAACAAATACAAAAAGAATATGGCTCACTATCTCATTTAACAGTAATATTAATAGGTGGGCTGTCTTGGAGCAGAAACTAACCTAATATTAGAAATCGCCCTCTTTAGTCTCCTTGTAAAAAATTAAATTCTTTATTCGGTTTTTCCATGAAACCAGAAGAACATGTAGTCATATTTGGCAATGCATATTCTTGAATGGTTACGAAGCAGATTGCTCCTATTTCCTTTTTTTTTGTTAAAACAATCCTGGGTAGTTATCGCTACCCTCCCCAGAATACACCTTGGTGGTAAGTAAAACTAATATTAGGATATGTGCTCTAATACTAACATACTCTTTCTCTCTTTTTCTACATATACTCATTATCTCTCTCTTTTGACATGATGTCGTTTTATTCAAACGTATTTTTCTTTGTCGTCTTTTTACGTATATAATTTTTTTTATTTTACGACAATGTTTTATAAAATTAACGTCAATAACTAATAAAAATACAGTATGTAGTAGCTCCAATGGTAATGGATGCTCTTATAGACTCAGAATATATCATAGAAGATAGCATTGTTGCGCCGATGATTATGAATAATTTATAACAGTCCCTTTGTATATTACCATATAATGGCTCATATCTACACGCCTAATTGTAAACCTAAATAAAGATACGCTCATTATTCAATGTTCTACCAAGAAACCTGTGTATATGAACTGCAATGAGACTTTTGGGTTTTATTATTAAATTAACCTCTTTCAAAGTGAATAATGTTGATGTATTTAAGAAAACACGCATGAAGAAACCTAGTTTTTCTTTTTCATTTTATATTATTCATACACACATAGATGGCTCGCACCCTTCAAGAAGAATACTCACTAGCATGGTTACACGTTGGCACAGTATACCTTGCGCTTATCCTCGGTAACCTCTTTTACATATTATCCTGTCTCTCTTCAACCATAAGCGCCTACCGCTCACGTGTGAACACCATGTGCGATACCTTCACATCTCTCTCTTCACAACTTTACAACAAACCTCAAACGCTCGTCACAGCATCGATGAACGCTATCCAGGCAGTGAAAGACGGAGTACAGATGCTCCTACTCACTGCAATCACTGTGGCCAAAGCCTGTGCAATCTGGTTTGTTCATATGTACAAATCGACCTATCGTTGCTTACTGGGGTTAGCTATTCATATCATCCTGTCTGTCTTGATCAAGGTCGCTGGTCCCTTGCAAAAGATATCACAGGACATCACTTCACTCTTTACAGGCTCAAGCAGTCCCTTGGGTGACTGGACAGGCACGCTTCAAAGCATCCAGGATAACCTCGATCGCTGGTCGAACGATGGTGACGACTTGATACAAAATGTGATTGAAAGTTCATTCAACATGATTGAATCACAGCTCAACCAGACTATCGGTTCCTGGGAACCCGCGCCGTTTAATCTTACCTCCTTTCAGGGCCCAGAAATTTGTGACACTTCGGAACTACTGACTGCACTGGATGACATGGAGTACAAGCTTGGATACTTTATCAAATGGATCATCGGACTCGTCTTTGTCTTTCTCGTCGTCTTTATCTTTATCCATGCTTCTTTCATCAGATTTCAGTACAGACGATTAGTCGAGTTGCGTTCTTCGTTATGTACTGCTCTTCGCAAGGACGGTGAAAAACAAGCCGACGGAGATGAATTGCTGAGATTATACGAACAGGCTGCCTCTGTCAGGCTGCTTGTGGAGACACAAGCAATTGATTACAAACCAAGGTACCGATTCATTCAGTTCATGAGCCATCCTATCGCTTTATACTGCCTTGTCGTAGGCGTTCTGGGCGTATTGCTTATAAACATTCTCATACGGGCTTTAGAGAGCAAATCGAGGCAGCTCATGCAAGCCTTTTTTGATCACTCTTCGTCTTGGATCGCAAATGCAATGTCTACCTGGATAACGACTGTCAATGATCAAGTGCAAAATATGGATGGCTGGATCGGCCAAGCAGAGAAAGATATCAATGAGAAAACACTTGGGGTGATAAAAAATCTCGCTTTACAAGCAAACAGTGCTCTTACTTGCGCCGTCCAAGATATCCAACAAGTGATCCAAAAAATATTTGGCGGTACTCTCTTGGAAGAACCTGCTCAAGGATTGATCAAATGTTTGGTCATCAATCGTATCGATGCTATCGAAACTGGACTTGCGTGGATTGTAAGAGGCCTTAGTAAAAAAAAAAAAAAAAAAAAAAAACGTTGCTAACTTTTTTTTTCCGTTTAGGCCAATGCTTCCTACATCTCGCTGGATAAACTCAAGGTGTCCTCCTCGTTTAACACTTCTACTGTACTTGTTCATATGAACAACGTCATCACTGATTCGTTCTACATGGGTGACAATATTGACATACTAAGCGGCCCTTTGAAGAGTTTGCTTTGGTTTTATTATACACTGCTATTATTTTGGCTCACAGTGCTGATCATTGCCATTTGTTTTCAAATTAAATATAGATACATACAATAAAAACACTATTTCAAATTCTGCTCTCTTAGAAAGATCCATTCTAATTCCAATGTCTCTCTCCACAAGCTGCTATGCCTGCCAAAGGCTACTGCGACGGTTTCCTTGGAGGACATGATCCATCGTCGCACACCACGTTCAAAGACCTTTGCAAGCTGTCTTCCATTATTGAGTAGTTCCTGTTGAATGATTGAGTTCCAACAGGCCTTAGCAAGTGTCAAAAAGTGTCGGGCGAGCATAGGGTGATAGGGTGGGTAGATTAGGCAGTATTGGATAAGAACGTACATGCCTAGCTTGACCGCAGCTTCCCAGTGGCCTTCTGACATTTGATCGTACATCAGACGGCTGCACACCGACAAGGTAGTCAGTCTGTAAGGTATCAGAGTCGATGATGAAGTTGGGTACTGCTTCATGGTCTCAATCGCTGTACTCAGGATATCGTCATAGGTCGCCTGCACTGGAGGTTTCGCAAGGGCTGGCAGAGGATCGTCAAAATCAGTGAGCTGTGTCTTCCGCGTGGTTCCAACATACTGCTGATGCAAATGAGGTTGGTTCCAGGTGAGTAGGTATGGCGCAAAAAATTGGATAAAGTAATGTGTATAATGTGCTATCGATATTGGCTCAGATGGATCAGGACACCCACTGCTTTTGCGGTCGTAAATCTTGCACATCTCTAGTAGGTCCCACTCGTCAATCTGTTTCATCACATGCGACCTTGCCTCATTCTTGCCCCCAT
This sequence comes from Rhizopus microsporus ATCC 52813, assembly GCF_002708625.1. Taxonomy (NCBI): domain Eukaryota; kingdom Fungi; phylum Mucoromycota; class Mucoromycetes; order Mucorales; family Rhizopodaceae; genus Rhizopus; species Rhizopus microsporus. The sequence goes on along the minus strand of NW_019671926.1, from coordinate 747,507 downwards.
TCAAGATCTCATCGGCTCGATCCCACTCGGACTCCTCTTCGCCAAGTAATTCGTCAATGAGCGCCACGTACGGCTTTTCTTCATGTCGTTCGCACCGCAGGCATCGGCAATCAAAAAAGTACTTGTCGTTCAACACTCGCTTTCGATACGTCCTTGAATGCGCCGCGTCCAGATAGGACACGGTGATTTCTGTTTCTGGCTCAATATCTTCAATTGCATGAATTTCAGCAAGTGCTCCATCGTACATAATCACAGCGTTAGGTCGACACGAATGATTGAAGAGTGACGCGATCGGGTATGCACCTTCACCAATAGCAAACATGTCCTTATCGTCGATCGCAAAGTTGTTTGACTTGAATACGTTCAGGTAATGCACTAGCTCGTTCTCTGCCAAACCTGTCTCACGAATATACTCCTTCTTTAGCGCAGCCTGAGCGATTTGTCGATACGCCCTCTGTACAGCCGGACGCTGTAACTTATCATGTCCCATCAGACTGAAAAATGCCTCCATCGTCACATCGACCGTTTCTTCGTCACTACTAGTCTCATCTTTGCTTTCTCGTTTGCGGTATCGCGATACGTTCAGTGCTACCTTTTCGAGCATTTCGAGATCTAGATCATTTTCGGCAGTCATTGTCTTTTCTTGCTGATCTACAGGTGTGCACACAAACTGATGATAGCTCAACCAGGCATTTCGGAAACATCCCATGTCACAAAAGTATGTTGCTTTACATCGTGAACAGCGCTGAAGCGGTGGTTGTGTTTGCTTTCGGAAGCAATAGTTGCAGTACTCATTCGCGGTTTGAGGAAGAACGACTGTGCCCAGTGGTTGTGAGGTGATAATAACTGTGCCCTTGGTTATTCTTGTTGTGCTTTTTACATATCTGCCTCGAATCGGGTCCTTGGAATCGACAAGTAAGAGGTTATGGTGTTCAAGGAAAGCATTCATTGCTGTAAAGAAACAAGCAAAACAGAAATTCTCGGGACAGTGTGCGTGCTTGTGTGTGTAGCTGTGATTCAAAATGTGAGAATTGGGTTTACTAAGGTTCTGGGGGACTGCCCGTGACAACTTAACCGCGGGATATAAAATCCCAATATGCAGGTTTTGATACCTCAACCATGACATTTAGGGCTGTATGAGCATAGTTCATTATGAAAAGATATCCTGAGCGAATATGATATTTATGCAGTCAGATACAGCTAAATTGATTGATCAATCAGAAACTATTTTTGTGCACTACAATAGAATGAAGATCCTTTATTCATTATAATACCTTCTCTATCTCACAATTTATTTTAATATACATCTCTTCTTTGACAACATATCCCCATCTCTTCCCAATAAAGGATATACATTGTTAGTCATTGGCTTTCTGTCCTTTTCATGTAATAGTTTCAACAAGCACAACAGTAACCATATATGTATCTCATTCATCAATAGTTTATATTCGTAACTTTAATGGCATTAGTAACGTAAGCTATTTTAATATCAAGTATATTACTTGAGTTTATTCGCTCCTTTATAGTAATAGTCCGACATGAAGCAAAAAATAGAACCAAAACTGGATGTGTCAATGTGTCGTTTCTGGTGGAAAAAAGTCCGTCAGGGTTTGGTACTTCATTTATGAAAGAGGTAGTATTTAGTTTGTGCAAGTACCAAGACGATATCTTTTAACCAAACGGTATATGTATCCTTTTGTAATATTTGAATTCGAGACCTTTCGTATATTCATTTGTCTTAATCTGGTGCCACAGATCTTCTACAGCGTTCTTGTAACTAAGACACTTTTTTAGACTCAACTCTTCAGACCTACGTCTCCACAGAAAAAAAAAACTTCAAATTCAGACGACGCTCGTTTTTTTTTCTGGACGAATCAAAATTTAAATTCAGACGACTTGTTACATGTTTTGTACAAGATAAAATAGGAAATTAGCTTTAGACAAGCCAACAGTGATATCAAAAGCACAATTAGTATAAACGCAATATTTTACTGACATGATCCAATTGACCACAAAAATAAAGTAAACAGATGCTCTTCTGGATAATCTAGGAAGCTAATGATAGGGATCAAGGGTAAAAATGTAAAAAAAATATTAATCAAAAGTTGAAAATGCTGTCAAGTCTGGCAGATGAATGTTGACAGCAAAAGTATATATTAGCGCCCCTTTTTTCAACAATACAATTCACAATCCTTTTTTTTTTCCCTTTAAACCGATATATTTAAACAAGAAAAAATATGCAAGAAGAAAAGAAAAGATAAGCATCCTCCTAAGTAACCCAAAAGTAAGTGCTTCGCATAACATGGAAAATAATCATTATTATTCGCTGTTTGTTATAGAAAGGGCTTGGTAAAGATAAAGACGCGTAAAGTTGATGCCACTGGAGCGCTTTGTCAGTAGTTAAAGAGAAGACAGAAGTCTGGTGAGCTGTTGCTTGCAAAAATGGATGAATTTCGTACACTCAAGGTAATAAATACAATTACCATTTATGTCATACACTTGTATTTTTTGTAAACATTGGTATGCCATTCATATCAAAATATGACACTTACTACAACTATGATCGACACCCACAGTGTTCTCATTTGCAAAAGTCGTGGAATAACGTGGCAGCGTGATCTAAATGCTTCCAAAAACATTTTCAAAATCTCCAAAGACGTTATCACTGGATTCAGTCGTCCTCCAGTTTTCTTGCGAAACCAAAAATGTAAAAACCCTTCTTTTTTTTTTCATATCACCATATCGAACATGGTTTCTCTTTCGCAAGAGATTTAGATATCTACAGGTAAGATGTTCAAAGATCACTGTTGACTGGTCTAAAACTAACATCGTCTGAATTTGAAGTAGAAATACTGTAACCATCAATTGGCATGGCAGCCACTTTAGAAAAAGAAAAGAGAAAGGGGGTAAAAGCTTAATTATAAAAGAATCTCAATCATTATTCTTTATGCATATCTATTCAATCTTTATGACAAGCAATACACAAAAAAGAGCTATCCTCAAATAGTAAAATAAAAATACTCAAAATATCAATTAATATCTTTTTTTATACATTTATAGATGCCAATATCATGATTAAATAAAAAATGGGAGAACAGAAGGAGTAAGATAATGATTTATGATCTGCTTCCACTCAAAGCATAAACAAGGGGGTGTACATGTTCTCGACTTGAAATTCTGATTTTTCTTTTGTGATCCCAATTTGATATGGTGTAACCCATTTGTTTGTGTCTGGTATAAAAAAGCATCCAATAACAAAATATCGTTGTAACTTTTTTTTTAACTGAGAGAGAGAAAGAAAGAAAAAAGAAAAAAAAATAAAAAGAAGAGGAGACCTTTTTTTTCCTTTTCCCTTTTTTTTAAACTCGAAAAAAAAAGAACAAAGAAATAAAAAAGAAAAGGATCTTTTTTATTTTATTTTTTAAATGTATTTTCTAATAATTTATTGTACATGTTTACTATTATTTCTGAATCATCAAGTTACTGCATCAATAATATTCGATAAACGACAAGGTACCTTTTTGAATAGTTTAATTTTCAAGTTGTATTAAATGCCAGTGTAGCTATTGCATCAAGGTCCTGTGGTGGAGAGAATAATACAGTAGCGATATGTTCACCAACAGCTTCTTCTGTTTGGTATAATAATACACTTTATGAAATAACTTGGAAATACAAGTAAGGAAAGTGTCTTTATATAATTCATTTAATAACTCATTTAAAAATATAAAGTAATCCTTATTTTAATGCATATGTAAGTACGTTTTAACTTGTCTCCTTAAATAATTCATATATCCTTTCTTCTCATCTCTACTTCTTTAGAACCAAGTTGACCTCTATTTACTTTATTCGCCATCCTCTGGTCAATATGAATCTGTAAAGAATTGGACAGGTTTGGATAAATCAACAGGAGTTTTTGTACCAACTGTCGATGACTCGTGGTACCCACAGCCAATCAAAGACAATTCACCCAACGTCACTTGGACGATGTACTTTTATCTCGTAGGCACTGGTGCCGATATTCAAGAAGATCTCGCAAAGATACCTTCAAGTCACAACCAATTTCCTCCTCCTCAGCCATTTACACTAATTCGTAACTATTCTCTATTTTTATATTTATTTATTCATATTAGGAAGATAACACGTCATCTTTCTATTTTTGATTTATATTTATAGAAAGTGCTCATAATACTACTCATCCCACATCTACTGCACCTACTTCTTCAACTACACAATCATCACCAAGCACCCTATCAACCAACAGCAACAACAGCAGCCAGAGCAGTAACCGATTACCCGGTTGGGCCATCGCTCTCATTTGTATTGTTTCAATTTTATTTATAGCAGCTTCAATAGCGCTGATTTGGGCAGTAAGAAGGTACAAAAACAGAAAGCATCTTGCTGCTGTCACAGGCACAGGCAGTGAACACGCGAATGATGAAAAATTATTGGTGCCTGATCATATCGCTCTCACATCCGCTGCTGCACCTACAGCCACACACGATCTTTCCGTTCACTCCGCATCTCCTCCACAACAGAATAGAACACTCAGCAGTACAAATGAAAAATTACCAGTCATGCAACAACAAGCAAGTTTAGGCATTCACAGTGAAGCTAATCATTCGAGTAGTATCTTATCATCGACAGATGCCTTGATGATCGCAGATACTTTTAGACAATTTATGAGAAAGCCAGAATGGAACGAAGATGTCGAATTAAACGAAAAGAAGGGGGAGAAATAAATCAAACATATACTATTTACTAATGATAATAAAAAATATGAAAAAAAAATTAAACACTCTGTATTACTATCATTCACCATGGTTACTATGGTTTCTGTTACCAGGTTCGGATCATTTCCGATATACCCAGTTATGTATTACACATATCAACCTTTAATTTTTATTTATTTTATTTACATGGATTCTAAATAATCTGTGTCATCATCTTCGTGCTTAAACACCGTAAATAGTCGACGATAGAGCTCTATAGGCGAGTCTATTTCTTCATCAGGCTCTGCTTTCTTTGTTAGTGGCAGTCTACCATCTCCTCCTACTTCTATATCTACAATAGCTTCGTCTAGTTCTTCAACTACACACAGAGAAAGAAATGAATGTCCTGTCTTTCATTTGACGTAAATATATTTACTTATCAGTCTAAGCTGTGTATCTTTCAATTCCAACTCCTCCCATCGCTGCTCTAATGCCTTACGTTTTGTCAGTAATTCATTAATTTGTAAATCTAGCTGTTCGATCTCGTTCACAATTGAAGACTAGCACAGATATACATAAGCATACTCCTCCTTTTTTCATTTCTCATGTTTCACCTTTTGCATACTAATTCTATCTGACTCTCTTACTTTTCTTTCTCTCTGAGAAATGATCTGATTCACTGTTCTCGGAGCTTCTTCTATAAACTGTCTTTGTCAATGAATGGCAAATAATACGGACCGCGTATCTGATTACCTTCTTCCCTTTTACTCTCGCTCTGTACACTCGAAGTCTCCGAGGCAGTTTTCTTTTTTCTCTGTCTCGATTTTTTTTTTGATCTCTTTGCCAAAGACGGATAGGTTGCGGCAAACCCTTGAAATAAGGTCACTGGCGGCGTATTTGATTCGGGTATCTCTTCTTCCAGTAATGCTGCGCTCGACGGCCATGCATAGGCCCTACCGTGTAATATAAGATCAGAACGCGGGGCGATGGCTGTTGTTGTTCCAGACGACGATGATGTTCGTTGTTGTTGTTGTTGTTGCATCATTTGCATGGCCTTCATCATCTTTTCTGAGCGATAGACAGGATGTGCCGCGAGTGGACTGAACATGACCGTGGATAGAGCGTCTACTTGAGGAAGCGAAACGTTGGGAATCAAGTCTCGTGCAGAGCTTACCATGTGTCTGGCCTTTTGTTTGGCAGCATCCATGGCGGTTTGTGCACTGCTGAGGTATTCGGAAGTAAGTACCTTGATATCCAATCGTTGCTGTCGTGATACTTCTGTCATAATTTATTGTTTATGTGAACAACAACAGCAAAAAGCAAACGCAAAAATTACTGTTAACACCCCCTTTTGTTTGGCAGTGTGAAATATAGATAAATACGGATGAATAATTATCCAGCATCTTGACGTCATCATAAAAGTCACAGATACCAAGCATGACTAAATTATAAAAGGATATCAAGAGTCAAGATGCTCACGTAGAATCTACTGCTTCTTATAATGTTGTAAAGAAGGAAATAGTTACTCAACACAGCGTTTACACTGATGAAGATTGCAGAAGATATTTTTATTTTCTAACAGAAAAACTCATGAAGCCCAAGGAGGCAGCTAAAACTGCGAATGTCAACCAGGATACGGCACGAAAATGGAAACAAGATATGTACCAAGAACCTAAGTGACAGATGGTCTACCGCCCTTCCTCATTGAAGTTCAGATTTGCGTTGACCAGCAATTCATGATAAAATTGATTCTCTTCGTCTACATCAGTACTGAATTCAGTCAATACTCCATATTTGTTGGAAACTCAGTATGAGTTTTGGGCACAATCATCAAACTTCGTTTCTGCCAAGTCTATTGAAAAGCATACCAAAGATTCTATGGAATCTGTTTGTAACTCTTGTTTATTTCACGACATCAAAATCACAGATCTTAAGGTCGATAACTTTTGCCACCAATTCGACGATATGTTTTTTGTACTCTATTTGCAGCAAAAATTCGAATACTGGAAGAATGAGCAGCGAGAAAAAACTTGTTGAGAAGTATAGAAATAGTGTAAATACCACACTGTATGCCTCGTATATATTTCTTTTGTGTTAAGCATACACCGCCTTAAAAATTTACAATGGTTAAGAGTATGCCTCTAACTCCTGTATTGCCGGTTCAGCTCGTGTAGAGTTCTCCTTACGATTGATACAGATATAGTAGAGGCTGAACATAATAGAAAAGACATTGACCAATATCCTTTATCTAACAAAGACATTTTGCTGTTGCAGAAGGCAGATGAAGCCATTACAAATGAAGGAAGGAAGAGATGTTTAGTAAAAAAAAAGAAAATCTAAATTCACGTCTGATGACATAATTGTGGGTGGGTGGGTCCATCAGTGGGAGTCCACATTTGTTCCATTATTGCTCACGTTGTTTTTGTTGCACATTGAAATCATCTGCATTTTTTCTCTTTTTTCTTGCTCCTTTTTTTCCCTTTTTTCTTTGTTTGCGTGTGTTTTATTCTTCTCCTTATGAGATTGATTCCCACTGAAATTGTTGTCCACATTTTAAAAGAGTTAGATGACGAAAAGGATTTGATTCAATGCACACATGTCTGTAGACAATGGAGTTACCATGCTCTAGAACAGCTTTGGTATAAACCCAACATCACACGATCACCACGCTGTCTTTCCTTTTTTAATACACTACAACTCAAACAACATTCATTCCCATATACCTCCTTTATTCGCAGGATCAACCTGGCACCGCTTGCTTCTCTTGTGAACGATACACATATTGCCTCACTCGCCAACTGTCAACGGCTTGAGCGATTGACGCTTGCAAACTGTTTCCATATTACCGATGTCGGATTGTGCAATCTGATTGATGTCAGAACGGGCATAGGCCCAGAATTGGTGTCTATTGATCTAACAGATGTACTCAACGTTACAGACAAAACCATACTCAAGATTGCAATATGTTGCCCAAGATTACAAGGGCTGAATTTGAGCATGAGTCGGCCACATTTTGATATTACCGATGTTGGTATCGTTGCTCTAGCTCAACAATGCCCAGAATTGAAAAGAGTAATTGTTTGTGTGTATACAAATATTCAAGTATTAAATAATATGTATTTTTATAGATCAAGCTCAACAACTGTGTGACCATCACTGAAAAGTCGTCAATTGCTCTTGCGCTCTATTGTCCTTACCTTGTCGAAGTCGACCTCATGAACTGCGGCGTGACAGACCGTACGCTGCAAGCATTATTTTCTCATTGTCGTGACCTGCGTGAACTTCGATTAAATCAGTGCGATGCAGCCGAGAGTTTATTGACCGAACGAGTCTTTCTGGATTCGGCTCTTGCGAATAACCCAAGTTATTACGAACAACTTCGCCTTGTCGATCTAACAGGCATTTCGTCCATCAATGATCACTCTATTGCGATCCTTGTCGAAGCAGCGCCTCGGATTCGAAGTTTGGTTTTGAACAAGTGCTTCAAGGTAACAGATGAAGGCATCCTCTCTGTCTGTAAATTAGGCCGATATCTTCACTACCTTCACCTTGGCCACTGCTCTCAGATCACAGACCGCTCCATCACCAAGCTGGCAACAGAATGCAACCGGATCAGGTACTTGGATATGGCTTGTTGTATCGACATCACAGATAAATCCGTCGTTGAACTCGCAAAGAACTTGACAAAGCTGAAACGTATCGGTCTAGTTAAGTGCTCCAATATCACAGACGCTGCTATTCAAGCTCTCTCTTACCATTCCATGAGTCTTGAGCGAGTTCATCTGAGCTATTGTGTCAAGTTGACCGTGCCTGCCATCACTCGTTTATTACACAGGTGTAGGTACCTCAATCACCTCTCGTTGACACATGTACCTGCCTTCTTGAGGGAAGACTATCAACAGTTCTGTAGACCACCGCCTAGTGAATTCACCGAACTACAAAGACAAACATTTTGTGTTTACAGTGGAAAAGGCGTTCAAGACATTCGTAATTATTTATTATCGCTTTACGATTAAAATAAAAAACGGAGCTTCAATTTCAAATTTAACTGTTGAACCTCTTCACTTATTTTCTCTCTCTCTTTTTGTCTGCATCCATCCATCCATCCATCAAATGGGCGGTAAGAAAGATTGATTGTGAATGAGAGAATGATATACTTACTTGTCTAAAGCCTACAAATACCTTGAAGAACTTGCCAGAAAGAAACAATCTGATGTTTCTCGCTTCTTACTTCGTGTTAGATGTTGGGAATACAGGTACATTTAGGCTTGAATACCTCTTTAAAATGAACAGAGTTCATTTTATGCATGGTTTAAATTCATCCGATGAACTTTTTATAAAGTACCTTCCCCCATTACTTACACGAATCTAATGTAGACAATTGAATGTCATCCACCGTGCCTCTCGTCCTTCTCGTCCTGACAAGGCTCGTCGTTTAGGCTACAAGGCCAAGCAAGGCTACGTTATCTACCGTATCCGTGTCCGTCGTGGTGGTCGTAAGAGACCTGTCCCTAAGGGTGCCACCTACGGTAAGCCTGTGAACGAAGGTGTTAACCAACTGAAGTATCAACGCTCTCTCCGTTCCACCGCCGAGGAACGTGTCGGTCGCAAATGCCGTAATCTTCGTGTGCTCAACTCTTACTGGATCAACCAAGATGCCACCTACAAGTACTACGAAGTTATTCTCGTTGACCCCTCTCACAAGGCTATCCGTAATGATCCTCGTATCAGCTGGATCGTCAACCCCGTTCATAAGCGTCGTGAAGCCCGTGGTTTGACTGCTATCGGCAAGAAGTCTCGTGGTCACCAAAAGGGACACAGATTCAACAACACCAAGGGATCCGGTCGTCGTGCCACCTGGAAGCGTCGCAACACTCTTTCTCTTCGTCGTTACCGTTAAATTGTAACAATAAATTTGAGTTCTTGATTGTACATAGTTTTAATTTTAAAAGACAGCTGTGGCTTAGCGTGAGTCATTTTCCTTTCTTGTATGTTTACTTTATGTGTGTGTGCATGTGCAGCTTACTGGTGTGAATAGAATATATATGCAATTGATGTATGTTGTAATATGTGGTCAGAGATAGTCATAAAAGAGGGATCATCACTTGTTTTCTCATAAAAAATTTTCTCTAAAGGGAGGTCATTCTGTTGTGACGTTAGAGTTTGGCCGCATTTTTTTTTGAAAAAGAAAAAATTAAAACTACTCTTTTTTATTCTCGTAAGCAATGTCAGACAACGAAAAAGAACCTGTTCAGCAATTCGACGACGAAGAAGTAATATATACAGTTTAGGAAAACAAAAGAAACTAACAATTGTAATTACAGGTCGACTTTTCTAAATTAAAAAAGAAGAAGAAGTCCAAGAAGAAGGTTGATTTCGAAGCAGAAGCCGAACCTTCTGAACCTACTAATGCTGCTGATAATGAAGAAGTAGCTGGTGAACAAGATGGTAACAGCAAGACGATAATTAGAAAGATTAATGTTAAAACGTTATAATTAGATGCTGAAGAGGATCCTGATGCCATGTTTGCCGACTTGAAAAAGAAAAAGAAAAAGAAGTCCAAGTCAACTGAAGAGGTAAATGATAAAAGAACGGGTTAACAGAAAAGAATATAAACACATCTGTCACAAGGACGCTCCTGCTGAAACTGAAGCCGCAGCTGATAATGATGAAGAATTAGATTTCGGTGCTTTAAAGAGAAAGAAGAAGAAGAAGAAGTCTATGGCTCAATTTGAAGCTGACTTGGCTGATGAAAATGCAGATGAAGAAATTGTCGAAGACAAATCAGATAAACAAGCTGGCGAAGAAGCTTGGCTGAAGAGTGACAGAGACTATGCATACGAAGAGGTAATTATTATATAAATGAGTTGCTAGTGTGCCTAATGTATCATCAGCTCCTTGACCGCGTATTCAACATCTTGAAACAAAATAATCCTGAATTGGCAGGCGAAAAGAAGAAATACACCATTGTTCCTCCTTCAATTCATCGTGAAGGTAACAAGAAGACGATCTTTGCAAACGTATCAGAAATTTCCAAGAGACTTCACCGTCCTGCTGAACATGTCATTCAGTTCTTGTTTGCCGAATTGGGTACAACCGGTTCCGTCGACGGTGCTCAAAGATTGATCATCAAGGGTCGTTTCCAACAAAAGCAAATCGAAAATGTGCTGCGTCGTTACATTGTCGAATACGTCACCTGTAAGACTTGTAAATCTCCCAACACGATCATGACCAAAGATAACAGACTATACTTTGTTACCTGTGAACACTGTGGCTCGACTCGTTCCGTCTCTGCCATCAAGACAGGTTTCAAAGCACAGACAAAGGAAGATAGACGTGCGCTCAGAGCATAAAAAAATAAAATTTTATTATTTCTCTTTACGTTTGGGTTTCCAGTCTGATGAATGTTCTTCTTCCAACAAAACTTGCCTTGCCTTCTTTTTCTTTTTCACTGTCTTGGGTATCGTTGGTTTGTTCTGAACGACAGCAGCAGCAATTGATTGGTCCTTTTGTTGCTCTATACGTTTTATTTCATCAATTTGTAAGAGATACTCCATCTTTATCTGCTTTAGTTTCTCGGCTCTACTCAGTAGCTGCTTCGATCTTCCACTGAGCATCGACATGGTTGCCTTGATGGATAATAGCTTATTGTTATAGACTGACAACATATCCATCTATGGCTAAATTGTTAGTATCCATTTTCTTACTTTTTATTATATTACATTTGCTTTTATTTCTGAAAGCTCCTTTTCGGTTAATAGCGATGCGTCTCGCGTCTTTTGAATAAGAATTGCTAATTTATTTGATTCATCTCTAATTAAATGTCAAAAACAACCAACATTCTTTTCAAGTGTGATTTACTTTATTGTCAGTAATTGATGTTCTAACTGATCAATGGTTGATTGTATTTGAAATGTGTAAGCAGAGCTAATATCAGCTTGAGACATGGCCAAGAAAAAAAAACTGAATATAGAAATCAATGGGAGCTACTCACTCATTTCCAAATATGGTTGTGTGTTTTTTTGCTGGACTGAATTTTAATTGACATTTATTCCGAGGGTCAGGAGAAATGCCATTGTACTTCCGTTTTTGTCTTTTATCTCCTTTTTAGGGATTTATCGTCAATCCTGCGAGCGCGCGCGCGATTTCTTTCTATCTTTCTATAAAGCAAATCCTGGTCCCCGCTCTTTTCTCGTTTCTTTAAAGTAAAATGATCGTTAAAAGTACGCTCCCGGCCCTTTTCGGAGCATTATTCTTTTCTTTTACTGCCATGGGTAAGAAATTCACTCCTGCTCATCTCATCGAACTTCCAAGACCTACTGCGCCTGTAACTTCACCCAATGGCACCTTTGCTGTCTATTCCCAGTCAGCCTACAATATCGAGGATTCCAAGGTATAGCTTATACATAAAAGTTATTTTTCATCTAATGATTGTGTATAGACTATTCGTAGCCTTTATCTTTTAAATATCGAGACAAACTCGGTTGAACAGCTGACTGAACCCTCTTACAAGACAAGTGACAGTGAGCCTTTCTTTTTGGATGATAGCCATATTGCCTATTTCCATCATGACCAAGACCTAAAAGAAGAAGTGGATCAATTGTATGTCTTGAACTTGGCTGACAAGAGCCCTTATCGCTTAACTGATTTCCCTACTGCATTTGGTAACGTAAAGTATAATGTTGATCATAAGTTACTTGCCTTCTCTTCTGCTGTTTACCCAGATGATGGCACATTGGAAGGAGCAGCTGCAAGGGATAAAGAAATTGCTGAAACCAAGAAGGATACCGGTATGATGTTTGATCACCTCATGGTCAGGTAATAAATAAGAAATAAGAAAAAAACGGGAATTTTTTAAAAATAATAACTCGACTGGGGATGTAGACATTGGGATAGTTTTGTTCAAGAGAAAAAGAACAATATATTTGTTGTTCATCTTGAAATCAAAGACAACAGGTATCAACTTGCAGACAAGCCCATCAATCTACTTAAAGGTTCTGGACTGGAATCACCCATTTTCCCTCTGGGCGACGCTGGTGATTTTGCAATCTCTCCCGATGCTTCTCAACTTGCTTTCCTTGCTAAATCAACCAAACCAGACAATGCCTGGCAAACATCTGCTCATATCTACCTTGTGTCTACAAGAGGCAATGGTTCACCAAAGGCTATCAATGATGATATCCCTGCTGCCTCTTCCAGCCCTTACTTCACTCCATCTGGTCTTCTTGTCTATTTCCAAATGATGAGACCTCAGTACGAATCAGACCGCAACAGGATCACTGTGTATGATTTAGCGACGGATAAGAGAAAGGTTGTGGCCGAGTCTTGGGACAGCACGCCTCATGAAGTAGTGTCAGATGGAAAGGTACTCTATGTCACTGCTGAACAAAGAGGAAGGCAAAAAATCTTTGCTATCGATCTCCAGACAGAACAAGTGACTGAATTGACCAAGGAAAAATATGCCTCTGGTCTCCATCTTCTTCCGTCTGGCAACATTTTATTTACCATGAGCTCGATGAAGCATCCTGTGGCTCCTTACCTCCTCGATGTTGATACCAGGCAAGTCAAGCCTCTCACTATCGAAAAGAGCCTTGCCCAGGCTTTGGCAGACATTGACTTTTCTGAGCCAGAAGATGTTGATTTTGTTGGTGCCATGGATGAGCAAGTACACGGCTGGTACCTCAAGCCCGCTCAGTTTGAAGAAGGCAAAAAATATCCTCTTGCCGTCTTGATCCATGGCGGACCCCAGGGCGCCTGGAATGATAACTGGTCAACTCGTTGGAACCCTCAGGTTTTTGCGGGTGCCGGATACGGTGTTGTTGCTATCAATTTCCATGGTTCGACTGGATATGGTCAAAACTTTACGGATTCTATCGGCGGCAACTGGGGATCTCATCCTTTCTATGACATTGAAACTGGCGTAGGTCACATCCTCAGCAAGTATGATTACTTGGACCCTAAACGCGTAGCAGGTCTTGGCGCTTCATATGGTGGTTATATGGCTAACTGGATTAATGGACATAGTGACAAATTTAAGGTCTTGGTGAACCATGATGGTATGTTCTCTACTCTTCAAGCTTACTATACAACAGATGAACTTTATTTCCCTGAAACGGAGGTAAGCAAAATCACTTGTTTAAATGCTCTTTTTAACTTTATATATACAGTTTAAGGGGGCACCTATTCATCCTGACAATAGAAAATTATATGAAAAATGGTCTCCTGCCAACTATGTTCATAACTGGAAGACACCTACTTTATTTATTCATGGTGGTCGTGATTATAGATTAACTACTTGTGAGTCTCTATCTGCATTCACTGCTCTCCAAAGACAGGGTATCGAATCCCGCTTCCTTTACTTCCCAGACGAAAATCACTGGGTATTGAAGCCTGCCAATTCTTTAAGATGGCATAAAGAAGGTAATAGAAATGCTCCATTTATCTATTCGTACTAACCATTTTATTAAGTGCTGAACTGGATCAATAAACATACTCAACAAACCAAGATTGCCTTACATTATCAATCACTTTAATCGAAATGAATGAGAAATAAAACCTGATTGCATCAGTAAAATAAAACGCACGTCGTCGTCTTTTGGAAACTATGTGCAGTACTTCTAAAAAGCAAAGTCGCAGGTTCTGAAATTCAATGTTTCTGTTAGAAAACTGTCCGTCGCGAGCTTTCTTTTCGCTAATTTACAAAACTTATACTCTTATAATAAAACGACCCTGAGTATGCCACCTGGCTCGCCAACCAAAACAACACCACAAGCACACCAAGTGACCTTACTTCAGAGGAAACTACTGACTTGATTGCCCAGTTCGAACTATACCAAAAGACCTTAAATTGCCCTCGCTGTGAGAAACAGGGCTTCTTTCGCCGAAACTGCCACACTAAGATGGAACCCCCGCAAGCTATTTTTCGTTGTATCGTAGTAGCTATAGAGCTATAAATATGATAGGCAACGTTCACTCTTGCATTTCTTCTTCACAGATTTCTTCTACAGAAACTGGCAAACTTTCTAGGTCTTCCCAGTCATCTCCGACTTTCCAACAATATGCGCTTGGTAATCAATCAGATGACACCTATTCTCTTCTGGATATGATTCAGCACCTTACTCAAGAGCTTGCAGCCGCCAAATCTAAAATCGAACAGCTCCATGCCGCGACTATCCAACTACAAATCAACTTAATCACGAAAAATAGACTCGCAGCCAACCTGCGCCACATGTACTGCCAAACTCTCAATTCTCTATTGATGCTTCTGAACTCACACCAATGTCACTACCATGGCGTGGCCCCGACCAAGTACACCAATTAAAAGAGCATATGATGCAACAAAGTCAGCAGCGACGACTACAAAGTCAAGATAGTACCGCCAGAGTATTACATCCACTCTTCGAAAATCAAGGCTTCCCAGTACATATGCCTTTCTACGAAGGCTCGAGTACTCGCTATCCAACTTCGCTCCGGATTGCGTAAATTGGATATCAATAATAACCGTATTTTTGACATTCACTACTTCTATCGTAATGTCGTAGCCTTACTGGTACACAATAATGTTGGCGACGAACTTTGATCCCATCTGTAATGATTCAAGGTACTACGTACACACCACCATATCAAGCCTGTCTCAGCATTTATTGATATCAAATCCGAATACGACACAGCCAGCCACAGTTTTTGTGGGACGTCCTGCACCATTACATTTCACCTCCTATGCTCGGTCTGTCACGTTGCTTTTTTGACAATATGCAAATCGATGTTCTTCTCTCTAATGCAACCCCTCGTCGCTTCAACCCCAAATCAGGCGTGCTCCAAGGCTCAATTCTCTCACCGTACCTTTACTCCATATATATAAATCAGCTTCCAGCCTGGTTACGTCCCCAGGCTATCGCCACCAACATGTTACTATTGGAAATAACATCGTTCCTGACATGCTTGCTCTATGCAGATGATGTGATGCTAATAACTGAATGTATAAGGATGATTGACCTGCTAAGAAAGTGTGAAGAACATAGTCTACAAATGGGATACCAATGGAACCCCTTGAAATGCGTTATCTTGAATAGTCAACTGAACCAATAACATATATCATCTACAACCAAGCCATCCGTCATGAAGCTTCCTTCGCCTATTTAGTTGTACCATTTAAACCAGGAGATTATCTAGGCCCAAATGAGCTATTTAGGCGCAACTCCTCCAAGGCAGTAGCCACGATGAACTTATTGACGTCGATTGGCTTTAATCTCTCTGGCTTCTCTAGGCTTCTTTCGATCAGATTTTACGCCCATATAGTCCGATCACAGCTTGAATATGGCTTGGCAATCAATCGCTTTACTAGTACCCAGCTAAAAGCTCTTGAGAATGTGCAAAATAGGTGTATCTGTAAGATTTGTGATGCCCGTGGAAAGGCCTTTACCAAAGTGATGCTTCATCTAGCTAAACTACCCCTTATGACAGAACGAGTCCATATTTTCCAAGCACATCTCCTCTTTAGATCTCCACATCTACCTAACAACGGACTGTTATGTCGACTACTGCCTCACATTCGACATACTCGTAGGCACCGGTGGTACCTACTTTCTAAGGCCCCTCTCTGGCGAAGCATGGCTTCTACAGACGAAGAGCTAGATAAGCGTATGCTCAAAGCAGCCAAAAAGATCGACATTACGAGCTTTTATCAAGCTGCCGTCGATCTGTATCTTTAGATCCTATCTTATAGTTGCTATGTTTCACGTAGAAGATAGTCGCTGTATGCGATAGAGATTATGCTGACAACGTAGTGGAAAGCCATGTCCATGTCCCAAACGCTCTATGCTCAGTTTAACAAGAAAACACGCTATTACGTGTCTCAATATGCCTGAAACCATAGCAGACCCTCTGTCGTTCCTTCTGAATATGCCTCCATCTCGTACCTCAATATCTTCAAATCTGTCACTCTCTTGGGCTCAGCGTTGACCTGTTATACGGTTAAACAATCTTTTATTAAACCCAAGTGGGCACGTAGTATTTTTATACTGAAATTTCCCGGGTAAGTTCAGCAAGGTGGAGTGTATAATGTGGTGAGGGTGAGAAGGTACTGTTATAGAACGAAGATTATAATTTCCATAATAAGTAAAGACAGAGTCTGTGCGTAGTCAATATGGAATATAAAGTGATTTATAAGCACTATTCCAATGCGTAGTCTTTATAATAAGAATACCCAATTAGAGTAACTTAGTAAGCATCCAGATCATTCTCATAAGCCAGGCACCGCAGCTTTAACCATTACCGTAGCAGAACAAATCAAATCGTACCTTGATTTAATCCTCATCAAAAAGTATAAATAGTGCCCTCTTTTTCATTGTATTTTGCATTATCTCAATTCTCAGGAATAAACGAATTCTCACAAATACTTGTTTGTTCCATCTTCACAAACGATCTGTGCTCGCGGCCTGTTACGATCTGGACACTTGCCGACCACAACACTGGTACGAACAAGGATTCAGATGCAAAAATAGCATCCCAGTTGTTTCAAGCAGTCGCGGCATCTGTTTGGGAACAAGGTGAAAACGCTATCCTTAGCCGATATTGTGTTAATGATCAACAAAAAAATGCAAGACAAACGGCAAAGTTTGGAATATTATGGATGAGATTCTCAGGCTGTTCAATGACAACTCAACCATCGACATCATTGGCAATGAACAACTCAATCGTCCTTTGACCAATTTGGCGAATGAAATATCACCCTCTCTCATCACTGCAAATGCCGAAGTGACGCGCACCATTTGTCAAATCTTCGCCATATGAATAAACAGTTTTTCTCATGGAGCAGCGAATCAAAGTGGATATCATTGTCAATAAAAAAAAATGACGTACAAATTTCTCCTGTATGTATTCTGCCGTGGGATATAGTATAAGAGTTTCTGCAGACGTGTGAATACATTGCAGCCAAACTTTTTTTTTTGTGTTGGGGAGCGTACTCCGAGTTTTATTTAAAGTCCTTTAAATGTCATAATGAGGGAAAGAAAAGATTGGATGTATAAAAAGAAAAAAGAAAGGGAAACAGAAAACAGATTAAACTTGATACAGATTATTTTGAATCAAGCTGGATTTCAGTATCCAGACGGGCAAAGGAGCTAATAATACGATGTAAAACAATAGACGAGATAAACGGTGTGCGATCTAACGCCCAACGCCAATGAGATTGCCAGATTGTCAATAGCGTGCAAATTGCAGCCAAACTGTCAATGGATGCTTATGAAGATGCTTATTTTTGCAAGCTTGACTCGTTTTCATTTTGACCTATTCTGGTCTCATTTTCTTTCAGGGCGAATTCATTTTCCGTACAACCTGGATTCGTTTTCGTCATTGGGTGAATTTACTTTCCGGAAAGAGTGTATATGAAGCACGAAAGCATCGTTAGCTCTTTTTTTTTTTTTTTTTTTTTTTTTTTTTTTTTTTTTCTCATTAAAAACCGAGTATTACAATATGAGCTTTCAAATTGTCTATGAAGACGGACACAGTAATGCAGTTGATGCATACGGTAGACCTGAGCCTATGGACTACATCATTGATGAAGAGCGATATGCTTTAAAGACAGTTAGTTTACACGCCCAGTATTTGCATAATCAGCCTCAGGAGAATAATTTCGTCGTAACCCCTATGACAGATGAAAATGCAAAAGATGACCCAGATGTTCGCATGAATGGGGCGTCGAGTAAACGAGTGTACAAACTCTATACGGATCAAGACAAAGTTAGATTCTTTAAACTGATGCTTGAGAAAGTTATGAGTGTTTCAGCTGCTGCACAACAATTAGGTATTCATGTTCGCGCAGCTCAAAGATGGGCTCAAATGTACAAAACAGATCCTAATAGTATTTTTATAAAGCATAAGAAAACCGGTCGCTCACGTATACTTCAAGAAGAACACAAGCGAGTGATCTTGGAGTATATAGACGAAGATCCTTCAGTCGTCATGGAGCAAGTAATCGAGCGACTACTTCAAAAGTTTCAGGATCTCAAGGTCTCTAAAAGCACTGTCTACAATTTTGTAAGAAGTGAATGTAACTTGTCACTCAAAAAAGCCCAATTTCAGCCTGTAGATAGGAACAGTGAAGAAAAAGTTCAGGAGCGTTTTGACTAGGTTCATAAGTGGGAGTGTACGGACATGAACTTCAGAACTAATCGCATCTTTCTCGATGAGTCTGCATTTCATATTAATTTAAAACGTAGTATGGCCTGGCCAAAAAAAGGATTGCCTGCTGTGGTCACAGTGCCCAAAACCCGATCACAAACAACAACGATTTTAGGTGCGATCTCTGCTTCAGGACTAATAAAGTGTAGCCTGAGATTACCGCAGCCGTCAGCCAAGAAAAGAAAGAGAGAAGGTTAGGTTGAGCTAACGAGCACAGGGATAGTAATTGGTCATTATTATAGCTTTCTGAAGGCCACGATGGATGAAGTAGATCAGTACCCACATATGAAAGGGTATTATCTTGTTATGAATAGTGCTGTGAGACTTCAAATTCCAGAATCCTGATGTCGTTCAAGCTGAGCAAGCCCTTTCTCAACAGCCAAGCAGCACCGTATCCGTAGAAGACTTTGGCCGCTTCCTTCAAGCCAGATCTGAACAGTCTGCCGTTCTCAGTCGATTCTATGGACATACCATCACAAACCATGATAATGGATACCCCCTCTTTCGCAAGGTCCGTCTTTCAGCGTACTTCAACAGTCAATGTGCCGATCAAAAGCTTATTCAAGACTTACGCGCTAAGTTTGGAGAAGACGCCGTGTTTGTGATGGGAAACTGGTCCGCTCCCCATGCTAGGTATCATGAGCCCATCCGTGGCCTTGGTTTCCGGAGACTCCTCAAGAAGCATGGGTTCCAAGTCTATCTTATAGACTAGTACAAGACCAGTAGGTGCTGCCCAACACGCCACAATGAAAGCCTCCGCACGTTCCGTCGTGTTCCAAATCCACGACCGTATCAACGTGAGCGATATCCTACTGTTGCCTGTC
The DNA here is from genome assembly GCF_002708625.1 of Rhizopus microsporus ATCC 52813. Classification (NCBI taxonomy): domain Eukaryota; kingdom Fungi; phylum Mucoromycota; class Mucoromycetes; order Mucorales; family Rhizopodaceae; genus Rhizopus; species Rhizopus microsporus. Next base: position 727,793 of record NW_019671926.1, on the reverse strand, counting down.
ATGGCCTTTTAAGGTAATAATATATATCAACCACTTGGATGACTTTATCCTGATTGAACATTGCTTGTAGATGCACCAATCTATACTGTAGACCCGCCATGGCAGCTCCAGATAGATATCGCTTATGGAACAGGGATGTTGCTGCTTGTCTCAATTACGTGCACATCCTTCGTGGGCTTCGACGTAATGGCATGGTTCCTCATAGGTTTCGCCGGGTTGCTGTTGCTCCTACAAGACGTCGAAGAAGAGTGGATAATCAGGAGCAACCAAGAACTAGAATACGCTTAGACGATGATTCTCCGTCCTAGTTATCACTAGGACACATCTAGATGCCTTCGGGGTAAGTTGTATGTAATAATTTTCTTACATAACTAACTGTATAATCCTTTATATTCTCTTCTTGGTACTTATTACTCTCATTTGTATGTCGTCTCCTTTTCACGTATTTTATTTTTAACCTTTGCGTAAATACTTCCAAACGGACTGAACGAGTCCGGGCGAACGTTTATTTTATTGTTTTATTTTTGCGCTCATTTGGACCATCAATAAAATATCACGTTTGAACAAAGTAAATGTCGCTAAGTCAAAAACATAGGCAGTTATTGAAATCTAATTGTCAGTTTGGGCAAGAATGTTGTCGCTTTCGAAAAATCACTTAGCGACATTTATTTTTCACAAAGTGACAATATTTAGCAGCCGTGCTGTAATTTGGACAGGTACCTCCCAAGCACTATCTGGGGTAGCAGCAGATTGTCTGTCATACCTAATACTACTAATGTGAGAGATGCTCTCAGAGCTATGCTTTATGCATATAAAATTATAATAAGTTTTGTCCTCCCTTTTCCCCATATCTTTCAAGCTTATACGATAATAACCAAATCTTTGGAAGGAGTAGACTTAAGCTTTGATAGTATCAAAAAATATCTCTAGTACGACGATGCCAGGGACGAGTATCTGTCACATTTTTCGTCTCCGTTTCGTCAACATTTTGATCAAGCACTGCAAAATAACATGGCCACTACGAGTGACACTCACTAAAAAGATTTGAAACAGGTGAATCCTAATAAATGAATTTGTCCAATCAACCTCGACTTTTTCAAATTCCTTCTTTTTTCCTTCAAACAGAACTGCGCACTTGGGTGCCAATAGTGAATTTTTCTTTCTTCACCCTCTTCACACCACAAAACTTTCTGAGTCAAAATAAAAAATGAAAGTTGAATGCTCCAAGTCTTCTGAATTGATCTCAGAGGTCAATAGCCAACCTCTTCATCCTGTAACTGATTTACAATCACCTTCCAAACGGCTCGTCATCAACCCAGCATTATCTGAACTCACACAACAAACCTTGATTGATGTCAACAGTCAGCCATTCAGTTTGAAAGATAACAATACACTTGTGACCTATCAAGAATTTGGTAATCCTAATGACCGAGTACTGTATTATCCATCTGAGGGTTCATCTACCACGCAAACAGCCACAGAAACAACAACAGCAGCAACAGATATGGTTGATAATCCTGCCATGATTACAGAGTTTTACGAGCGGTTTGCCACCGGTAATATGTTTCCTTCACTTGCTGATCTTCGTACAGCTGCATATGAGTACGGCAAGAAATACAATGTGGCTTTAACGACAAGCAAATCAGACAAGACAAAGGTCTACCTCATCTGTAAGCACGGTGGTCATTATCGTCAAAACGAAAAACGAGATAAAAAGAAGACAGAGATTGCAGTGCCAGATAAAGAGGTCAAGCCTCGAGTCCGAAGATCTCAAAAGACAGGCTGCGAGTGCATGATCTATGCTAGGTGTAGTCGAGATAGCTTCTGGATGATTCGCAAGAGTGTTGCCGAGCATAATCATCCGATCGCTGAAGACCCACGTACGTACGCAATGTACCGATCCTTGTCACCTGAAAATCTTTTGATTGTTCATCGATTGCTAAGAGAACGTGTGGGCGTATCGTATATTGTAAAGTCGTTAAGAGCAAGCGGAGTCACGAATGTGATTGCGAAGGATATTGAAAATATACAGCAAGATATGAAGCGTAGAGATACTCTTAATGAACAGCTGCAGTTACAAAATGCTGTTATTCAAGCCGGTTTACCTATCACTCAACAAACCAGCACTTTTACCACGGATCCTTCTTCTTCTTCCAATCCTTCTACTGCTACAAGTGAACAACAACAACAACAACAACTTAACAGTAAGGATAACGACGACAATGCCCACCAATAAATTTTCAGTTGTATGCATTTGTGGATACTCTTTCTCTTTTACTTCCATAATAATAATAAAAAAAGCTATAAAACTGTGAATGCCTCTAAACCTTTCTCTACTCTTCCAAAACGTCCATCCACCATAGAGAATATATTGTTTACGAATTGAGCATCGTACTATATATAACAGTGTTAGACATCGAGCTTCTCAAAATGCATTTAAAGAGCTTACCTGACAAGCTCTTGTGCAATCAGGTGAGAAATTGGCTTCAATCAAGATGGGCTTAAAGTCATTTGTGAGCATTAAATCAAACCCATAGACAGCAAAGGTATTTTGGTTCGTAGCCATGCCATCAAATCCTAAAGGCTGTGGTTGAATAACAGCTGCCTTGAGGACATCTACACAAAGAATATATAAGCTCTTACCCTCGTGTGTTATCTTTTTTGTACCTCTGATGACAGTATAAATCTCTTGTTGTATACTGTCCCACTTGACAGAATGTTGCTTTTCCATGTTTTGAATAAAACTCTTGTGATCCAACTGTGTCATCTGATAGTTTGTGTAGTTCATGACTGTAAACTGTCGCTCATAGTCTTGTAGGTCTGTCAAGTCAAATTTTTTATTTGCCAAACGGACCCAAAACATGTTATAGACACAGGCAATCAGGTCTGGATGAGCCTGACGAACGAGGACGATATAGCGAAGATCGAACTTTTTGCCATTGTACAGGCAAGGTGAAGTAAGATATCGTTGGATGACCCTTGGTGTAGAGTCGTCATGCAAACGGATAGCCTCGGCCAGGTTCTTGACGATTCTTATTCCAATACCACGAGCCGCGTTCCATGGTTTAGTAACCCATAAATTTGTCTGTCCTTCGTCTTTTGTCTAAAAAGGTGTATTAATAGCCTTGTTCTATTCTAATTTTTGGTGCCTTTTCTCTTACGTTCAAGTAATCACCAACGAACTCTGATAACTCAGTTACTAAGTTGTATGTAGGCAAATACCAAGATGGTGATCCAAATGTTTGCCTATATGCCCACATTAATAAATTTTCTAGAGTATTTTCATAATCACATACTTGATTAATTGCGCAAGGTTTTGCTTGTATGTAAGACAACTTTCGTTGGGAATCTGGTTGATAGATTGGTGAGGTTTGAGAGAATCCCAATCCTTAAAGTCGCTACTGAGCCAAATAATGTCAGCACGCTCACGATCAGGAGTGAATTTGACACCATCAAGGTTCAAGAATTGCTGAACAAATTGAGCATCAGTATGAACCAATATCGTATCCTTTTGTTGGCTCTTTTCCTGTTGCTTGAGCCATTCTACAACCTGCTGAGAGTTCAAATGTTTAAGAGACACTTGCGCCAGCTTTTGTGATTTGTAGGCCTCAATCAACACATGCTTCTCTTGTTGAAGTTCTTCAGACAGCAACACCCTGTTTTCCAGAGCAAAGAGATAAGCCAATTTATCTGACTCTCGCTCAACATTTTTGGGTAACAGATCACAGCTGACAATCTCTCCAGGTGCAATATCTTCAATAGGGAAAAAGACGCTGTAAGGAATCATACCTCTGCTACCACGGGAAAAGATGAAGGGAAGACAGGCAACGTTTGGTTTATTCGAATGACAGATGGCAGATCCAACTTCGTCATTTACATACCAAGCCGTATGTGTGACTGGTTGACCATCTTGTTGAAGGATGGAATAGGAATAGGTTTGAATATAGGACCACATCTTTTCGTAAACCGCATTCGCACGACCCTTCATCCACTCTTCTTCTCTCTTCTTTCTCCTTTCCGATCTCTCCTTCTTTTCTTTTTCTTCCTTTTCTTGAGGCTGACCACTAGCTAGCATTTGACCCAGGACCTGTTCTTCCAGCCTTTCCGATTCTTGCTTTGCATCTTCGTCCAGTGTCAATCGCTTAAAAACCGTCAGTTATACTAATGAGTAGTAAGATAAATATTTACCATAATGGCATTAACGACCTCATTATTCTCAGCCAAGAGCGCCTCCTCTGCCTTTTTCTCACTCACATTTGCCTGAGAAGCAACCAGCTGAATCAACTCGTCAGATGGCTTTGTCACATCGCTGTCATCCTCATCGTCCGATACAAACTCTTCTTTTTCAATATCCATCAAATTTTCAAGTCTATCCAATAATTCAGGATTTTGAATAAGCTCCTTTACGGCTGTTTCAGGAGAAGTAGTCCATGCATGATCGATCAAGAAGATATTGCTTTTTTGGATGTCAACAACATACGCGTATACATAGTTTACAATGTTTACCTATGTTTTTGTAAAGTCTTGTCTGCTTTCAAATGAAGAGAATATCCTGATAGTGGATCACCATAATGAAGTTCAAAGAATTCACCTAACCTTTTTTGTTAGAGCGTAAATAGGTTCAACTCTATGTTTTACCTGCGTCAAGGTAGTCCTCTCCAAGTTTCATGAAAAGAGGCTAACAAAAAATGAATAAAAAGCCTTTTATATATACACTTATATCTTACTTCCCATAACTCCTTTGGAATAGGACCAAGTTGATATTGATGAACAGTGGCAAACGATTCAAATGCTGTTGACATTTAAGCAAACTTTTTTTTTTATTTGATAAAAAATTGACAGCTATTTTCTTTTTTGTTCTTCATAAAACCCAATTCGGCCAATAAAATAGCTTGCATCATTCACTCGCGACAAGGATGAACAGCAAAAAAAGAAGAAAAGTCTATTATAATTTATACATCCAAATCATCATCCGAGTCTCTGCCTGCAGAAAGCTTCTTCTTTTTATAGTTGATTCCATCTTGTCCTTTCATCTTGCGTTTCTTTTCTCTTCTGGCTGATAAAGAACCTGCCGCACTATTCACTGAACGATCATCTTGGCTTGAGTCTTGATCCTTTTCTTCCTTTTGTGCCAATGCCTATTGCCATGTGTTAATACATAATATTATACACTATACTTTTTACCTTTTGATATGTAGATGAAGACAATGAAAATAAGCGATCTAATTCTGTAAATTTGGGCTTTCGTCTGTCGGTTCGATTTGCTAAATAACCGTCAAATCCACGTATGATATTTCCGTTTTGTTGTGTGTCTTCCAAATAAGATCCTTCAAATAAATAGATGGCGTGTTCCAAGTTGATCTATATATTTTATATAAATATATATTTAGTAACCATGTAGAAGCATCATCAAGAGGGGGAACTTGCCAGATTAGTATCCACTTGCTTCTTTCGTGCTAATAATGCTTGTAGTTCCTGCTTTGCTTCTTCATACTTTTGACGAGTCATTTGAGGTGGTTCAGCTGGCGTGTCTGTTGTATTGTTATTATTATTATTATTATTGTTGTTGTTATTATTATTAGCTGGTGTCGTAGTAGTACTAGTTGTTGTAGTGGTAGTGATAGGCGTTGTAGTAGTTGGTGTTGTCTATAGCGAATTAAGTTAGATCTAGTAGCTTGCTATCTATTTCTTCACCAACACTTTGTTCTTTTGCATCTGCCATTTTGATTTACGGAAGTTTTCGTTTTTTTATTTCGTTTTACCAATAGGAAAAGAGAGAGGACAAATAAAAGAGCGTAGTGGGGCTTATATCATCCATATATTGCTGCACTATTATTGGCTCCCTTTGTAAGAGAGCCCTTTATCATAAAACACTACTAGAAAGCAATAAAGACACAAGCCAAGGAGCAAATGT
>NW_019671926.1:704741-721284 GCF_002708625.1 Rhizopus microsporus ATCC 52813 | reverse complement strand
AGAGTGAAAGAAAAGGAACAAAGCTTTTACATCGTAGCGACAATCATCCCCAAGAAGTGCCAATTCGATTTGACCTAATAATAAGTCAAGGTAATGTTTAAGAAGAAAAAAGAAAACTATAAAAGTAGGTACACGACGACAGAATGAATTTATTGATATTGTATAAGGGTGGGTGGAGCAACAGGGTCTGGAAACCGTAGGCTTAAGCCTTCCTTTTTTGGTTGGATGCTTCTTTCTTGTGAGAGCGTGGAGGAAAATAACACTCAACTTCACTCTCTTGAAGTCCATGTCTTGTCTTTTGAATGATTTTATCTATACTGGCCTTGGTTATTTGTACACAGCTGTACGCTAACTTTAAGACCAGAGACAACAAAAAAGGTATTTCATCCAATGATTCCGGCATTTTCAATTATTTGGACATGAAGGAGGTAGATCTATGATTAAAATTTTCTACCATTGCTGTAATATATACACCTATATTAAATATTGTCAGCATCAAAAGCTAAGAAACAATTTATCTATTGATTTTTACCACTAATGGTTATTCCAATTGCGTTAGTGCCATCGATCTTTGCTTGGTACTGCGAGAGAAGTCTTGTATAAAAGCTTCTCATCGTTCTGGGAGTCTTGATTTCTCTCGTTCAGCTTCTTTATCCCTTTTGGACCGTAGTCTTCCAAGCTTATTTTCAGGCACATTATCTCGTTCGAAAAACATTTGAAAACCAAGTCTGTATGGCTGTCTGAAGCCTGTCTTGCTTCTCCATACTCGTCGGCAATTGCTCTGTTGATGTTTTTACTTTCTGCTGACGAGGCGCTACCAGATGCTCTACGTAACTAGTGTTAGTCTATATACTACTATTTTATATGAAATTGCCAAATTACTTTTCTGTTTCAGTCTTTGAGATATTGGCTGTAGTTTTGTTGTTGTTGTCAGTATTCGCAAGAACGCGTAAGGAAAAAAAAAAAAAAAAGATGAGTCTTTTAATAAACAACAAATCAAAGGGTGACTGCAAAAGTCTTCGTAACTTTATACGTTCCGTTTCTTTTTTTTTTTTTCAAAACGGACAAAATTTACTAGCCGCACTGTATCAAAGTATGCTTAAACAGTCGGATGATCCGATCCGGATGAACTGTTTCCAAATATGAGCGTAAGTACAATCAATAAGCCCAAGTATCACATGACATCCTCAGTAACAAGCATACAATAACACTATGCGTAGTTTCCACTGAAGCAGTTACATTCTAATAATTTTATATACGTGCGCACAATATCAGCAACCAATGATATTTCTACGCGCGCATACACAAAAAATAAAAATAAGAACTGCGTTTGTGCGTGTGGCTAGACCTTTTTCTTAAAAAGGCAACCTCTAATTTTGGGCTGAAAAAATCCATTGAAGCCTAATCACGCATTCAATTTAAATTTTTTCCTTTATATTACTTCTCTCTCCTCTTTTTTCCTATTCTTTTTTCTTTCCGTTTACTTTCTTTTCCTCTATATTTACTTTTATATTTGGGTAAGTTTTTATATGACGCTTCATAAGTTATAGTCAAAGAGAGAATTGTTAACCCCCCTTTTTTCTATTAAAAAGGGTTTAGTTTTATAGTATGTCAGAAGAGGATAATACCAAACAAAACAGTTTGGATAATCAAGCAGATAATCTAGATGATACATCATTGAATGTTTCCAACCAAGAAGAACAATTGGATACTATAGCCCCTCCTATGGTTGTCATCACAGATGATAACAATAACGATCAGGAACTCGATCAAAACGATATAGAAATAAAGGAAGACGAGACAATAGCGTCACCCTCCACCATCGTCAGCAATGATAGTAATAGCAGCAGTAGCAGTAGCAATGATAGTGACAATAGTTCCCAGAAAGATAGTCTACCTCCATTAGACGAAACACACTTTCAGGGACCCATCGTCGACTATTATAAAAATAAAAATATCTTAATGACAGGCGCAACAGGGTTCATCGGTAAAGCCATCTTGTGGAAGCTGATTCAATCTCTCAGACAACATCTCGGTCAAGTCTATATTCTTATTCGAAGTGGAAGTAATAAGCGTAGTAAGATTGGTAGACCAGCAGAAAGATTAAAGAATGAGATATTCAGTAACAAGGTGAGAGAGAAGTGACTTTTAATATGCATCATTTCTCATTTATTTTTGTCAGGCTTTTGTATTACTGAGACAGCAGATAGGGAAGGCAGTATTTGATGATATAGTCAAGAACAAGATTATTCCTATTGCTGGTGATATTATCTCACCAGACTTGTCAATGACTGAGGCAGACCGGGAGCAGATTGTTCAAAATGTCAATATTGTGATACACTGTGCTGCTGCATTAAATTATAATGAAAGATTAGATCTTGCATTAGAAGTAAAGCAAGGGATTATTATTAAATGTCTCCTATTAATCAATTTTTGTCCTTAGACAAATACCCTAGGCACATTAAGAATGATGGATTTGGCAGATGAATGTAAAAATATGGGTAATAATAATAATAATAATAAGAAAAAAGAACTAATAATCCCTTGTTGTAGAGGCATTCATTCATGCATCCTTAGCCTATACTGACCCAAGTTTACCCAATGGCCATGTTCAGGAACGCGTCTATCCAATGAAAGTTGGCGATCCAGAAGATTTGTTGACCGAAATTGTCAATCTTGAACTTCAAGATATTCCCAAAATGACTCAGCGTATCCTGAGCCATTACCCAAACACATATACATTCACCAAGTCACTGACAGAACATTTGATCATGAAGCGAGTCGACATAAACCGTGTAGAAGAGGCTCAAGGTGGCAAGGCTCAATGGCCAGTCGCTATTGTACGAGCCACCCAGGTGGGTGCTGCTGCTGATGAACCCTTACCAGGATGGGTATAAAAATGAAATATATTCAATACTTCAAAGTTATTAAAATGATCATAGGCTGATGGTATTACAGGTGCAAATGGTCTTGTCTACTTGATGGGTAAGGGCATTCAAGTGCTACCGCCTGATATAAATAGAAGCATGGCCGATATCATACCAGTTGATTATTTCGCTCGCGTCCTGATTGCCAGTGCTGCCTTCATGACCAAACCAGGCTACAAGTTTGTGTTGCCTTATAACGAAGTCTTGGCAGACAACGACGACACAGACAGTATTGTCATACCCAACATCCAGTATTTCCCATACATCTATCAACTATCGGCTACCGGACTCGTGAGCCATACGACATGGAAAAACGCCTATGAGGCTGTTCGCACCTACTGGTCTCGCAATTCAAAACAAGTTCTTCCCAGCGCAGAGGACTACTTTGGAGCAGGACGATCATTATTCAAATCGAGCTTTTTCATGAAGTACAAACTACCTCAGTCGTTGTCTTCGGCCATCAACGGTAAATCCGCTGATGCCGTCAGTCGAACAATCGAGCTGGCTTCACGTGTAGTGGAGTCGATTCAGCCATTCCTACGCCATCATTGGCTATTTGATCATCAGAACGTACAGCATCTGGAACAGGCCATTGCAGGTGACGGTCAGTTCGACGTGTCCAAATTTAAAGACCTTGACTGGAATACGTATATGGTAAACTATGCCTACGGTACACACGCGTATATTTCTCCATCACCACCTGCTGGCTTGAGAAACATCACGGTCGCCGACGGGTGGTCCTGTTCGCTCTATGTCTTGCCAGAAAAGAAGCATCCGATCATTGACCGACCTATCGAGTCTGTCATCTTTAGCGCATCTGATATTGAAAAGAGAACAGATCGTATGCTGAACGAACTAATTGCGTCTTTGGAGAACCCTAATCAAGAATTAAAAGACAAGAAGAAGATGGAGCAATGGGTAAATGATTTTGACGCAAGTTTGGATGATTGGTGTCACGATGACTCTGATCGATTAAAGGATACGAAGAATATGGGTCATTTGGGATACTGGCTCAATCGTCCAGATGAGGAGCATGTTCGGATTGAAGTACTAAACGATCAAAGAGTTGGAAACTGCATTAAACAGGTAATTCTAAACGATTCCATTGAAAGCAAGTGAATCAACTCTTTCAATAGATTGTCGAAACTTCGGGCGTTCCTCAAAAGACGGTGGTAGGAGAAGCACTAAAGATTCTTCAACGCATGCGTGAACGAACACAGCTACACTATATCTGGTCTGCCGGCTCCTTCCTCCATGCGCTCTTTGGACGTCTGTTTACTAGTCTTCGTGTACGTGAAAGTGACATCATGAGACTACGACAAGAATGCCAGAGCAAAAACGTCGTTTATGTACCTGTGTCCAAAACGATCATTGACCAAATCCTCGTATGGTACATCTGCTTGCGATACGAGCTTCCTCTGCCTGCCATCGTCTGTGACGAAGCACTGGCTCTGCTCGGCCCAGTCTCTGATATACTTCGCATTTGTGGTGCTTACTTTGTCCGACGCGATCTTGCGTCTCGATCGCCTCTAAACACAGCCGTCGCAGCAGCTTATACTGAGGTTCTCTTGAACGAGCATGGTGCACTGTCCATGGTCATCGAACGCGCTCGGTCTCGCACTGGCCGACTTCAGACAGCCTATCATGACGGGGTGATCAACATGATTATCGAGGGTACCCTAGGCCATCATCAGTCCAGAAGCGAGAGTGTAAACGAACTATTACCTTCTCCAACCGAATCATTTTCGACCATCAAGAAGGACACGATATTTGTTCCTGTCAATATTACCTATGAAAAGATTCCAGAATTGAGAACACTGATTGATCAGGTCTTGGATCAAAAGCCCCGGACAAACAGTCTGAACGTGACATCAACTGCTTTCTTGCGCCCAAGTTCGGCAGTAGCAGGTAGAGCAGCTACAAAAGATAATATTTCAGAGCAAGGTAAATATGGTCGTGTCTTTGTTGGTTTTGGAAATCCTGTCGATATACGAACGAGTGTTCAGGAAGCAAGCCTTTCAGATAACAAGCGAAAAAGGTACTTTAACAGTAGTGATTTTTATGTATATTAACTCTATCCAGTGCTATTCCTGTTAAAGATGAAGATGCCATTGCTGATTTTATTGCCAAAAAGATTCAGCGTGGTCAACATGAAGCCTCCGTGGTCAGTCCTGTGACACTAGTTGCCGCAACGTTGTTGTTTGGAAGAACGACTGGGGGTATTACGTTGGGTACAGTGTGTAAACACATAACATGGCTCCACAAGGAACTACTAGAAAAGAACATTAGTGTTGATTGGCAGCCTGATGAAGATGTGCATACCATTCTTTCCTACTCACTTCAAATCTTGGATGCACGAAATAACGTGACCATGGATGGAAAGCGTATTACAGATCAAACGATTATCAGAGTAGTCGAGCACGCTGATAATGTCATGGATCTCTCGTATATGGCAAGTCAATTGATCGAGATATTTTTACCAGAAGCACTCTTTTCTGTCGTTTATTTGTCAACCTCCATGAAAAAGGCCACACGTAAAGAGTTGCTGGCTCAGTTTACGTTTTTAGTGCGTTTATTTAGACATGAGTTTATTTATCCATGGAATAGGGAAGAGGTATATATATAACATAGAAAACGTAACAAGAAGGCTAACTGCTGTTTTTAGAAATTTGATCTTTTATTGAGTTGGTTTGTAAAAAAGAACCTGCTTGTGAAGAATGAACAAGAGGAATATGAGAAAGCAGTGACTTTGGAGAATAACGAAGGGGAGTATACCCGTGTTTGTATACTAGCGTCATTTATATACCCTACTTTGGACGCATACTGGATCACATCATGCTCGTTATCAGCATTAAGAGATTTACCGTACATGCCTCGCAAGATCGTGCCCGTGCTATCCCAGTGGATAGCAGCTCACTTGATCACGGGTAGGAGAACAGTCTATAGGGAGGTATTGTCGACTGAAGCCAGTCAGAATGCAGTCGATAACTTTTTGGCAATTGGCTTTATTGACGCTGTTCATCCCAAGACGAAACTGTCTCCTGATGCTCAAATCCTATTGCTTGAACTTGGCGTAACAACAAATGAAGATCTCGTCATGGTCTCGAGTAGAAAGAATATTGAGCTAGTAAGTCAATGATTCACATGTTGATCTATACATTAAAGCTTACTTCTTTATAGATAAATGGGGAAGAAGACTGTGAAAATATACTGCTACAATTATCGGATATTGCATCTCTCTGTCATGAAATTGAAAAGTATCGTCTTGTTACAGACAGCATTACCCTTCGTCACAACGCACAAGTGTTTGACAAGTGCCAGAATCAGATACGATCCATCTTACGCGCAGAACAGAGTTATGCATCGCAACATGGTATGAAACTGGATAAAGATGAAGATCAAATGATCCAATTGGTCTATTCATTAAAGGCAGCCTCTGTTACAAACGTACCTAATGAAGAAGGATCAGGGAAGCATTCTAGAAGAGTGTCTCAGGCCTATAATTTGAAATCATAATTATTATTTAAATAAATTCTTAACAATTTTTTTTGTTCCATTTGATGATCACTGGACTTGTTCAAGACACACAAAAGAAACACATTTTACAACAGGTCTCTACTATAGTTGTTCTTTTGGCTTTATAAAAATAACCAACCACCTTTTATAGTTCCCATTACCAGAATTTGAGGAAGCTGGAGGTCTTTGGATCTGTCCCTTTTGTCAACCTGTTGACAAATTACCAGAGGCTTATTCTATTATTACTCCACCTATTAGTCAAGAACAGCAATTACATGCTGTCAAATCAACAATAAAGCTACATTTGGAAGAGCACAGAAAAAAATTGTGCAAGCGAATGGCAAATGAATCAAGACTGGCAACATATGAAAAGGTATATTTATACTTTATATAACATGCATACAATGTATTTATATGAAATAATAGAATCGTACAGAAAGAATGAAAAGAGTTCGACTATGGATTGAGGGAACAGTTAAAGATAGAGGCTTATATGAAAAAAATCCATTCTAGATTTATGTATATACAATATACCCTCCCTTTGTTAAGTAATAGGTACAACAATATCCTTTAGTAATTGAGGCTGTGGCCAAAGCTGTTTGAAATAAAAATATTAGACAAATGTAAATATGAATATCCTGAAATACCTTTGCAAACACTCTTCCTTTAATTAAACCCATCGGGACGGGTCCGTAACCCCTTGAATCGAATGAATTACTCAGATTATCACCAGCTACCCACACGTGTCCTTTAGGTACACTGATATATTTTCGATCTCTCACCGTTGGATCCACACAAACATTGTCACCTGGCTTCAAAAATATATTATTCATAACCGTATTCCTATCAAAAAAAGTCCAACTTACCATGCCAATAATTCTTTTCAAAACAGCTCTTCCTGGCACAGCAGGCGAAGTACAGACGATCACATCACCGATTCTTAACTCTCTAAAACGTTGTGTGATATGCTCAACACCTACAATTCCTTCCATGTCAAAATAGGGCAGCATTGAGGGGCCTAAACACTTTATACTAGGTTAATTGTCTTGATCTAGTAAATGAATTATAGATTTTACCCAAGTCATTTCAAACACATGTTGGTTAAAAAGATGAGCAAAGCAGCTGAACTGAATAACCAGCTTTGATGTCTTGAGCATAAAAGGAATGAACCGCCCCATTGCCTTTGAAAAGAGTAGATAAATCTTTATTGAAACAAAAACAAATCATACTTGGGCGCGGAGTCCGCAAATCAAAAAAAAGTCGCCTGGGCCTGTTCAAAGAACCACAAGAGACTGAACAATCTCCTTAAATGAGAACCAGATGATAAAAGAGTTTTGACCAATACCTTGAAGAGACGATCCGATGTGCATTTGACGGTTAAGCTATCTAAGGTCTTGTAGTATGTATGAAATCGTTATCTCCCATTGTTCCCATCTGGCAACAGTCACGGATGAATTTGGATGCCTATGAGGGATCTTGTTCAGATAAAAAGGAAAGTGTGTTATCAATAGGGAGGAGAAGATCGAAGCAGCTGTATATGCCCAGGATTTACCTCCACTGAGCCAACCAAGGCGCTAGCGAATGCACTAACTCCTAGTACAAATGCTCACGAGTGCCCAGGATCGTCCAATTCAATTGATAATAGTTTTGATTGAATTGGTAACTGGGTTCTATAAACTTCACCTAATTATTTCGTCCATCAAATCTGAAATAGATTTTTAATTAAAAACAAAGCAAGTGCCATTGAGCTTTCGGTTAGAGCACATATCCTCTACTGAAATGGCAATACCTCTCTTACTACACCTGTGCGCATGGCGACGATTAAGAAAATGAGTAAAGAATGAAACTTGATGTATAAATTATGAAGTATATTGTACATCAAAAGAGTGATATTTGATTTTGGTATCTCAGTAAGCCATTTGGGTTTAATAAAAGACTGTTTAACCATACAGTAGCAGAGGAAATAGACGTTTTCAAATGCCGCTTTTTTTTTTTTTTTTTTTCGTCCATTTTGGTCCCTGTCAAATAAAGACTCTCTTCTCTCTTTTTTGTCGCTGTCTATTTTTTGAAATGACATTAGCAAGTGCTCGCTGCTTATTACAGCAGCAGCTGAAAGGAACAAGAAGAGCATTCTGGACTACATCAGTTGCTTATAAGGCAAAAGAGAATCCATATACAAAGACGCTTTTGTTACCAAAGACAAGTTTCCCTCTTCGAGCAGACGCAGCCAATAGAGAGCACTTGTTTCGTGATCGTTGTACGAACGAATTGTATCCATGGCAGGTATATACATAGTATAGAAGATCCATGGAGAAAAGAATGATATATAAACCATTTTTAAGCTCAAAAATAATCCAAAAGATCTCTTTATCCTTCACGATGGACCACCTTATGCCAATGGAAACGTGCATGCGGGTACTATGCAAAATATGTATGTATATACTTACTTATTTATACTGTCTATTTAGGGCATGCCTTGAATAAAATCACCAAAGACATCATCAATCGATACAAACTACTTCAAGGACACAAGATATAGTAAGGAGAGAGAACGTTTGAAAAGTGTACAATAACACCATTTGAACAATAGCTATCGTCCAGGATGGGATTGTCATGGGTTGCCTATTGAACTTAAAACCTTGGAGATGATCAAAGTAAGAAAGAATGAAAACTGTTGAACTAGTTGATTTATACATACAACTTTTTATATAGAAGGATGCCTCATCATTATCACCTATACATCTCCGAGAACTTGCTAAAAAAAATGCGCTAGTTGTAGTTGAAAGCCAAAAAGAAGACTTTATGAGCTGGGGAGTGATGGGCGATTGGAATAATCCCTACTTGACACTTCAAGGAGATTTTGAGATCCGACAGCTTCGTGTATTAAAAGAAATGGTCAAGAAAGGTATTCGAGGAAAGGATATAAAGACAGACCAACATTTAACACGTATTATAGGCTACATTTATAGACAATTAAAGCCAGTGTATTGGTCACCTTCTTCAAAATCAGCATTGGCAGAAGCAGAGCTAGAATATAAGGACAACCACGTTTCTAAATCTATCCATGTACAATTTCCTATCGTTTCATCGCCTATTCTCAAGAAGTGGAAAGACAAGCAGATCAATGCACTTATTTGGACCACAACACCATGGACCATTCCTTCCAATAGAGCAGTCTGCGTTCATCCTGATTTGGATTACTGTGTTGTTGAAGCAGCTGATAAGAAACAATGTTGGATTGTTGGCAAGGATCGTTTAGAGGCATTGGAGAAAGAATTAGAGCAGAAACTGAGTGTACTCGATACGTTTAAAGGAAATCAATTGGTTGGTTCGACTTATCAACACCCATTGAGCTCAAAACATTACCCCATACTTGCTGGAAATCATGTTACTGCAGAATCCGGAACAGCTCTTGTTCATACTGCACCTGGACATGGTATGGAGGATTATGAAGTATGTCTTGCAAACAATATCCAGCCATTCAGTTTAGTAAATGACGAAGGTAAATTTACAAAAGAGGCAGGGCCTCACTTTGAAGGAAAGTTTGCATTCAAGGAAGGAAATGACACGGTGATCAACTTGCTTGAGAATCAATCTTTTCTTGTGAAAAAGGAAAATTACATACACAAGTACCCATATGATTGGAGAACAAAACAGCCTGTTATGTTGCGGTAAGAAACTCTTTCTTTTTTCTATGATTGACACAAATATTTACTTATTATTTTTAGTGCAACAGCTCAATGGTTTGCCAATGTAGAAAACTTGCAAGAAGCAGCTGTAAAGGAATTGGAAAAGGTGGAAATGATTCCCAAGAGCTGTACGTATACACGCTTATATACAATACAAACTAAGCATATGATTTAGCCATTCGCCGTTTACAACAGTTTACTTTGTCACGAAAAGAATGGTGTATCTCTCGTCAAAGATCATGGGGTGTGCCCATTCCAGCCTTATATGACCAGGACGGCCAAGCACTATTAACTGAGAACTCGATAGAACATATCATTAGTGTGCTAAACGAAAAGGGAACAGATGCTTGGTGGAATGAAAAAGACGACAACATATTCGTTGCACCTGAATACAGAAATAATGGAAAAGTTTATAAGCGTGGATATGACACCATGGACGTTTGGTTTGACAGTGGATCATCATGGACCATGCTTCAAAACATACCTGGAAGGTAAATACATATATATATATATATATATATATATAAAAGAGAGAACTAACACGTAACTTGATAGAGATCCAAATAAACCAGTAGCTGATGTTTATCTTGAAGGAAGCGACCAACATAGAGGATGGTTTCAATCTTCCTTATTGACATCGAGTAATATAAATTTTGATAAACAAAAAGATACATGTACTAAGGCATACATATAGTCGCTTTAACTGGAAAGGCGCCATACAATACGTTGATTACACATGGATTTACACTAGACGAGAAAGGAGATAAAATGTCAAAGAGCTTAGGAAATACGATTGAACCTGCGCTTATCACAAGAGGAGGAAAGGTATGGGACTTGCTGTGTTTAAGAGACAGATCAATTTATGCTTTAATAGGACAAGAAGAAAAATCCTGCTTATGGCAGCGATGTACTTCGACTTTGGGTAGCAAGCTGTGATTACACAAAGGATATGACGATTGGCCCATCCATTATAGGTACACTGAATATAATATACTGAAAAGAGAAAGAAGATATAACATTTTGTATAATAGCCACAATATCTGATAACTTGAGAAAAATCCGTACGACAGCTAGATTCCTGTTAGGAAACTTGCATGATTTCGAATTGAAAAACTATGTAGATTATGATAAACTTGCCGAGGTAAAGCCCATATCTTGTTTTTATATAACAGAACCAACCATTTTTGGGGCTTTTAGATTGATAAATATATGTTATACGAATTGTATGAGTACAATAAGGCAGTAACAAAAGCATTTGATGAATACTCCTTCTACAAAGGTAATATCCATATGTAAACTCTGAAACATAGCTAAACCATATTGAACAATAGCTGTTCAACATGTTCAAAACTTTACAAACAACACGCTGTCGTCTTTTTATTTTGATACAATTAAAGATAGATTATATAATGACCCCGCCGATTGTTTAAACAGACGCATGGCACAAACAGTCCTTTATGAGATCCTCAGATCGTATACGACATCGATTGCACCCTTTGTCTGTCATACAGCAGAAGAAATCTTTGATCACTACAAACACCTAAACCCTGAGCCGCAATCAACTATCTTCAAGACTGGCTGGCTCCGTTCTGTAAGCCCATCAGTTAGCTAATATAAGGTCTAATATATATATATATTATTAGGATGACAGATGGTATAATAATAATATAAATGAAAAGTGGTCCGTGCTCTTGGATCTCAAGTCAGAAATCAATCAAACATTAGAAAAAGTGCGACAAGAAAAGTACGTGTGTGTGTGTATATAGTATTATGAAAGCATACTAATTTCCCTCACTATTTACAGGCATATCCGTACTTCTCAAGAGGCTGAAGTTATTCTTTACTTGGACAGTAGTACGAAATTGGCAAATATTCTTCAGTCCTTACAGCCAGCAGAATTATCTTCTTTATTCATGACGTCTCATGTTTACATTAATACTGATCCAAAAGGAGATAATCTATTAACAGAAAGAGAATCTGCAATTCAAGGTAAGAAAAGGAGGGAACATCTGTTTAATATCCACGATCTATTAACATGCACCATTTCTGTTTTACTAGGCGATAAATGTAAAATTGCCCTACAAAGATCTCAACATCATAAATGTCCTCGTTGCTGGAATTATTATTCAACAGAACAAGATCAATTATGCACACGCTGTGCTCATACACTTGAATAATAATAAAAATGATCACGAGCAGTTACACATTACCTCTTTTTTTCTTTTTGTTTTCTTTTCAAAACAAATGGATCCTCTTGAATTCTTTGACTACTTAGCTAAAAATACGACTACAACAGCCGTATCGACGCCACTGCAACACGAAAATGATTATGTAGAAGAATGGAATGAATTGCTTTTCCCTTTTAAACAAGAAAAGCAAAGTAAAAAGACACATAAAAAAAAAGAGGAGTCTTAACTTTCTACTATTAGATCTTCAGCAAATCATTGCTAATCAACTTCAGGCGTTAAAAGAGCTTGATGACACACATGAAAAAGACAATATTGTACTCAATGACAGAATGTATCAAAGTTATGATACACTATCAGACGATATTCATAATCATCAAATACGTTTGATGGCTGAAAAAGAGCAATATGAAAAAGAAAAGGTATGGATAACGAAAGTGCGTCGACAACAGGATGAGAAAGTCAAGTTAAATGTCGGAGGCCAGTTATTTGAGACGTCCTTGTCGACATTAAGGAAGGATCCAAATTCAATATTAGCCTATATGTTTGGAGGTAAAACGTATATATGTGCTTGTCGCTTTCTGTAGCATTGATGTACGATTAGAGCCAAAGACAGTAAAACCGGATGCGGATAACTCTTACTTTATTGATCGGGATGGAACCTATTTTAGACTTGTGCTGAACTATTTGCGAGATTTAAAGGTACACTTTGACAACACCCTTAAGTTAATACTAAGTACGTTAAAAATACACTAGATTCCTACTGGTGTAGCGAATGATCCAAAGATGTGAGTAGTTAAACATTGTAAAGTTAAGCTTGTTGTAACTCTTTTTTTGTATGTGTGCGCATAGCATGGATGAATTAATGCAGGAAGCCAGGTTTTATAAAATTGCTGGTAATATGTATACATCATCAATAGATTGAACCTATAAATACAAACCCTTTCACAATTTAGATTTACTCAAGCTAAAATGGCAACGTTTACCCACACTCACGCAACAAGAACTACACGACTTATACCCACTTCCAGCAAATTCATCTAGTTATCAGCCCATAATACTCAATCTGTCGAAGCGCAATTTGGCTAACCTGGACTTCTCTGGTTACCATATTGATCCACGCTCTGATTTTTCACATAGCAACTTGGAAAACGCTCGGTTTGACTGTACCAGATTTGGTTTTGATTTTGATCGTCGGGTCAACTACAGGTATGCGTACTTAGTCGGTGCTACTTTTCCAGAAAAAGGAACGGAATATCGGGGCTCAGGCATTGATTTTCTGTTGGATGGCGCTATAGTGAACGAACATGACTTGTATACATAATAAAGTAATGGTTCTTTTTGTTCTGTTGTAAACATGTTAAAGAAAGTATGTATCAGGCGGGAAGGGTGATAATGAGATCTTTGTCTCTAAGAAGTACTCATAGCACAACATCCATTTTATATTCATATTATCAATCAAAAGATAGGTGATTATCCACTAGCTTTAAGACTGGTGTATAAAAGACATCTGATCTCGTTTCGTTTCAGTCTGCATCAGTGACATTAAAAGCTCCTTCTGAAGCATCTAACAAGGCTTTTGATAGGGTGTCTACCATAGTTTGATGCTTCAGAAACATTTTGTTTGATTTATCCATGTCATGAAGCTTTCGTATTTACACTTATAAATACTTGTAGTATGAGATTAAGAAAGAACAACACAAAAAGAGACTGATTATAAAAAACGCTATTTTTGTAAAGCGCAATATATTCGATTCTCATTGGCTATAATTAACTCACATAGTTCTGTCTTCATGGCTCAATCTATAGTATAAAGACTCACTGGGCATCTTTCTTTGGTTACTACTTCAACTATATCACAAGTGTTGTTTACGTTTTTCTTTTTTGTGAATGAAAAATAGTGCTTATACGGAAATTCAAAATAATGTAAAGTCGTTCGATTTTCATTCGTCGTCAGATGCTGTGTATATCTATCATTAATTCCCGCTTAAACGGCACTAACTGCTCTCTTTCACATTTCTTCTTTACTTTACACATTATGCATCGAAAAAGTACTTCTTCAGATTATTTTAATGGATCACTTAATCCAAGTATCTATACAGAGCGTCATTCACTGCCACCACCGCCTCCTCCTAATACAACAGCAAAACCAACTCACACAAATACATTTGTTCACAAACTATACAAGTAAGATAATCATGACAAAAAAAAAAAAAACAAAAAAAAAAACTAAGTATATGTAGTATGGTCATTGATACCCATTACCAGCACCTGATATCATGGGCATACTCAGGTTCTTCCTTTATTGTCTGTAATATTATGGAATTCTCAAGGGATGTCTTGCCAAAACACTTCAAACATAATAATTTTTCAAGTTTTGTGAGACAACTAAATATGTTAGTACTTATTTTCGGATTTAAATGTCCGCAAACTTTGTCTCACAACGCCTGATAGGTATGGTTTTCACAAAGTGAACAAGTCGCCAAGAGGACATCGCACATTAGCAGAGAATCAGATCTGGGAATTTTCGCATCCAAAGTTCCTACGAAATCGACCAGATTTACTAGATGATATCAAACGTAAAGCCCTCGAATCAGAGACTGGCAAACGCGAGACAGGTGACATTCAGAGCCACTTACAAGTGATGCAGGCATCCCAGACCGACTTAATGCAGCAGATTCAAAACTTGTATGAAAATTTTTCACAAGTTATGAAGGAAATGCAGGAATTAAAGCAAAAGCAAGACCAACAAACTCAAATCATCAGAACAATGACACATTATATCTCCCAGCAAAATGGTGGTAAGTCGCACGTGCTAGTCAACATGACTTATCTGATCCTTAAATTACTAGGCCAACTGCCACCAGAATTAAATTTAGATCAAGTGGAAAGAAAACAACCCCCTTCAATCTTCATTACTTCTCATGACCCTTCTTCAAATCAACCAAGCCATGACAGTCTCTTGAATGATATGCTTCATAGGTCACCACTAACGGTTCAGACTCAAAATTTGCCATTTTCAACAAGGTCGTTATCTCCCTTCCGTAGTCCATTACCACCCAGTCCCAGTCCGAGCATGCTTATCTCTGATGATGAATTAGATGCTGCTAGCTCACTCTATTCTCCCAATTCGCCACATACTCCTAGACAGTCCTCTAGCTCACAGAATCCCTATCCTTCCTTTATGAATTCTCTTGATCCTTTATCTCATCAATAATGTCCCTGCTTTTTTCTTAACATCTATATAGCCATGATATCTATACATTATGTAATACATTTAAATTTTATTCATTGCCCCCACACACAATCTTGTGAAAATATGTCACCCCTTACTACACACAGATACCATCGCACTTGCCTAATTTGGAAATAACGTCAACTGCAACTTTCGGTAACCAATGAAGCCTGATCTTTTTTTATGCGTCTTTGAATAAGCTTGACTTTTTATACATTTAAACAAATATTTTATGAAGGAAAATAAAAGGCCACTATGGGCGCATTGAAACACTATAATTTCGTCCCGCCCAGGCCAGATCAAAAAAGATACATAGAATCTAAAAAGTCTATTAGATCGAAAGATGTTGAGGGGAGAGAGGAGGAGGAGGAAGCCAATGGAGGAACTTTTGCCCTAAGCCAGGTGGTGGAGACGGTATATCTTGTTCGTGGCATAGGTGATCAAGCTCGTAAAGAGTAATATATACAAGAGGCCAACGAGAGAACCAGAAAGAAGCACTAGAGAAAAAATACAGTTTTCGAGCCGGTAACAAGTTTAAAAGGAAGGATAGGGAGTCTATAATAGTGCGTGATATTTGGAGACGAGCATGTATACTTAGGCAGTGAACAAAATGGATCTTCGTAAGCAGTTGGTTAAGATGCCTGGGACAAGGTTTTGACTTATAAATTACTTTTCTTTAGTGTTATAGACAAACTTTATTATGTTGGACAATAGATATGAATCTGAAAGATACGCTATTTTTAACCTACTTTGTTGTCTTTCCCGTGCTTAGTTTTATTTCAAAAGAGGAAAAAACAAAGAGGAAAAGAACGCATTGGAAATATTGATATTTATAACAGTTAGCTGAAACGCGAGATAACCCTTATTTTCCTTTTTGGGTTTGTATACTTGAATCAATTTTAATTTTCCTTTCAGCTCCCTTTGTAAGAGAGCCCTTTATCATAAAACACTACTAGAAAGCAATAAAGACACAAGCCAAGGAGCAAATGT